>NC_068322.1:1672852-1675352 GCF_025860055.1 Xyrauchen texanus
TGCCGCTACGTCTTGCGCATGCAGTGCACTTAATGTGAGTTTCATCATCAGCACAGGACGCGCTTACTATCCACGTGCAGCCCAGTCTTTCTAGACACTGACGAATCTCAGTTTTCTCCACGTCTGGGACCGTCATTCCGCGCATCTTATCATGTGACTTGTTGAGTGCGTTACCGTGGAGACGTAGCGCGTGTGGGGGCTTCCCGCTATTCTCCGCGGCATCCACGCACAACTCACCACACGCCCCAACGAGAGCGAGAACCACATTATAGCGACCGCGAGGAGGTTACCCCATGTGACTCTACCCTCCCTAGCAACCAGGCCAATTTGGTTGCTAAGGAGACCTGGCTGGAGTCCCTCACCACACCCTGGATTAAAACACCACTTTCGTTGGTGTTGCGCCCGTAGTAGCACTTCACGGAAATCAACGTCATGCTGTTGTGTCACATGATGCAGTGCACCTGAAGTTTAACCCTTACATGAGAGTGTAGAGTTTATGTTCAATCGTTTTCAGTGCATTTAAAGTATGTATTGCATATAGTGAAGCCAAAATACAATGCGAGGGTCGCACGAGTTAAAAGCAAGAAAAAATAGTACTGCCATATATCAACAGTGCACAAACTGTTATTTTTTAAAGAAATACAAATCTAGAACTGATTGTAAAAGTCTTAAAACGGCTCACCTAGCAACCGCATAGCAAAAAAAACCCTCGGTGCACCTTAGCAAGCACAAAGCAACACCTAAGCATTGTGGAGGAGAGTTTAGCATGGACAAGCACCGCTCACATTGTCTTCAGAAAATGTAATTTGCATATTCTTCACTCCTTGCCCACACCTTCATCAGACCTACAAATCTCATTCTCCTGCCATATATTCCACACCCAGAGAGCCGGGCCGCTCCAAATCATTTCAACAAACCCTCAGGCCACAGAACGCTGAAAGAATGAGTGATAACTGGTGGATTCAGTGAAGCCTGTGCTGCCTTACAAAGCCAAAACATAGAAACACCGAACGCCAATGGAAACTGGGATAAATGGCTTTTGATTGTCCAGACAATAAGACACATTTATTACACGTTTTCTCTGTTACATTGTATCTGTGGCAGGGCGGAGGGCGGGGTCGTGATCCTACACACCCGGTCCCGTATTAGGCTAATCAAGCCTCCCGAGAGGGTTAAAGGTCGACTGCAGAGGATCGTGCGGGAGAGAGAGATCGTTAACGGACATGTCCGTCATGTGTGTGTTTACGTTGTCTTTTAAGTTTATCATTAAAACTATTATTTATATCGTCAAGCCGGTTCTCGCCTCCTCCTTTCCATTGACTACTTTATACTGGTGCCGAAGCCCGGGAAGGAGGAGGGATGCGCCGTAGTAGAGTTCTCGCCACTACCGTCCATCCCAACGGAGCAGCCGCGGCCATCTGCCGGGGGACGAGGAGCCCAGCCGCCTGAAAGAGGACGATGGCCGCCGACCGCGAGGGGAGAAGGGGCTCCTAACCGACCGCCAGGGGCGCAGAAGTCGCCTACAGGCCACTGAAATGCGGCGGGGTTAAGACCGCCGACCGCGAGCGGGGAGGGGCTCCTAACCGACCGCCTGGAGTGGTCAGGGTCGCTGCCAGGGGCGGAGGAGTTCACTACCAGCTGCTGAAACGCGGCGGGGTTTAAGACCGCCAACCGCGAGCGGGGAGGGATTCACTGCCAACCGCCTGGTGCGAGAGAACCGATGCCAGGGGCGGGGAGACCCCTTCTGTTCCCCAAGAACGTGGCGGGGCGTTCCGTCCGCCAGGGGCTGGAGGACTGCCTCGGATCCGCCCGGAGAGGTGTGCCTGTCGTCCGATAGAGGGTGGAGGACTGCCTCGGATCCGCACGGAGAGGCATGCCTGTCGTCCGATAGAGGGTGGAGGAGTGGCCGAGGAACAAGCTACGGCGTATCAGAGAACTGTCTCCTCTCTCTCTCACTGCCACTCTGTCAGGTCTCCTTAGCAACCACATTGGCCCGGTTGCTAGGGAGGGTAGAGTCACATGGGGTAACCTCCTCATGGTCGCTATAATGTGGTTCTCGCTTCGGACATATTTGGAAAGGCTCAACCACGATTACTTTCCCTCTTGGCACGACTGGTAACATGAGAGACCACAGTTCAATCCCCAATCAAACGAGGAAGTAATCACATTGTTATAAACGTTCACGAGCGTCCCTAACATTGCATTTTGTCTTTACTAATGCTTAAGGTTAGATTTGGGTTTTGTTTTGGGGGGTGGATTACATCAAATAAGCATTTCTCTTCACTGTTTTACACCGTGTTCAGCTCACCTTGCTTCTGGCGACCTCTCCTGGATATAAATGGATGTCACACTTGTTTATATGCTCTGAAACACTTACCGCTTTAGCCTCTGGGGGCAGTGTTTTCAAATTCGGTCAACGGAGACCGATTTCGGCTAAAGACAAATCGGCACACACTTGCTGATTTTGATGTGAGATCAGGCTGAGAGTCCGCGCATACTG
>NC_068322.1:1680352-1685352 GCF_025860055.1 Xyrauchen texanus
TGCTGGTTTTCTTAAAGAGACTTTACCGTTATAATGTTTGTTCAATACATCAGTGTAAATAGTACAAATTGTGCATGCAAACAATAAACATGCAGGCCTTACAATATATATATATATATATATATATACTAGGTGCTCAACACACAATACCGTATGTATCGTACGATACGGCACTCAATATACAATACCGTATGTATCGTACGATACGGCGCTCAATATACAATACCGTATGTATCGTACGATACGCCGATAAATATACAATACTGTATGTATCGTACGATACGACGCCCACTATACAATACTGTATGTTTCGTATGATACGACGCTCAATATACAATACCGTATGTATCGTACGATACGCCGATAAATATACAATACTGTATGTATCGTACGATACGACGCCCACTATACAATACTGTATGTTTCGTATGATACGACGCTCAATATACAATACCGTATGTATCGTACGATACGACGCTCAATAAACAATACCGTATGTATCGTACGATACGGCGCGCAATATACAATACCGTATGTATCGTAAGATACGGCACTCAACATACAATACCGTATGTATCGTACGATACGACGCTCAATATACAATACCGTGTGTATCGTACGATACGGCGCTCACTATACAATACCGTGTGTATCGTACGATACGGCGCTCACTATACAATATCGTGTGTATCCTATGATATGGCGCTCAATATACAATACTGTATGTATCGTACGATACGGCGCTCAATATACAATACCGTATGTATCGTACGATACGGCGCTAAATATACAATACCGTATGTATCGTACGATACAGCGCTCAATATACAATACCGTATGTATCGCATGCGATCACGGCACTCAATATACAATACCGTATGTATCGCATGCGATACGGCGCTCAATATACAATACCGTATGTATCGCATGCGATACGGCGCTCAATATACAATACCGTATGTATCGCATGCGATACGGCGCTCACTATACAATACCGTATGTATCGTACGATACGGCGCTCAATATACAATACCGTATGTATCGTACGATACGGCGCTCACTATACAATACCGTATGTATCGTACGATACGGCGCTCAATATACAATACCGTATGTATCGTACGATACGGCGCTCAATATACAATACCGTATGTATCGTACGATACGGCGCTCAATATACAATACCGTATGTATCGTACGATACGGCGCTCAATATACAATACCGTATGTATCGTCATCGATACGGCGTCAATATACAATACCGTATGTATCGCACGATACGACGCTCAATATACAATACCGTATGTATCGTACGATACGGCGCTCAATATACAATACCGTATGTATCGTACGATACGGCGCTAAATATACAATACCGTATGTATCGTACGATACGCCGATAAATATACAATACCGTATGTATCGTACGATACGGCGCTCAATATACAATACCGTATGTATCGCACGATACGGCGCTCAATATACAATACCGTGTGTATCGTATGATACGCCGATAAATATACAATACCGTGTGTATCGTACGATACGGCGCTCAATATACAATACCGTATGTATCGTATGATACGCCGATAAATATACAATACCGTATGTATCGTACGATACGGCGCTCAATATACAATACCGTGTGTATCGTATGATACGCCGATAAATATACAATACCGTATGTATCGTACGATACGGCGCTCAATATACAATACCGTGTGTATCGTATGATACGCCGATAAATATACAATACCGTGTGTATCGTACGATACGCCGCTCAATATACAATACCGCGTGTATCGTACGATACGGCGCTAATTGTACAATACCATATGTATGCTATAGACTTCTATTGTTTATATATAAAGCTAATAAGCAAATAATAATCACTTTAGACTAACCTAAAGCCTAACACAGTGAAGTGACAAGCAATTAAACCTCACCTCACCGAAAAAACTCCTAGGTCCAAAATCATGCTTCACATAACTTAATAATGAACATCAAATATGTTCTGATTGGACACGGTGTAACCCTACCCCTTTAAATAAAACTTGTAACTTTATTCAATTTAAAACAAGCATTATATTATATAATATACCCCCTCGCCCAGAATCATTAAATTCCCTAACATTTCACATCCTAGTCTCGAGGGATAAGCAGGAGTCTGGTAACGTCACGGCCTGTTTTCATCACTCAATTAAAAATGCCCTTGTAGAATTTCTCCTCGAGGAGCGGCTCTTATCTCGAGGTGAGCGAGTCAACGCTCCGACTGGAATAATTGAAATACAATACTCTCATCTTTAATGACATTCATCACTTCAGAGGTCACCTGACCATGTATTAAACACCAGGAGTTCAGGTAACGGCTTTAATAAACGGTCTTTCTAGACTTTGTGCTCCACTCACTTTTATTCATACAAATGCCATAAAAGTGCTCGTGAACGCTGATCTGTCAATTCATGGAGCCGAAAGTCCAATCTAGGATCTGAATGTCAGATTGATCGCTTGCCTCAGTACAAAGGACACACTTCTAAGCAGCATGTTTTATGGTGTTGAGGGAAAGTGGAGTAAACAGTATATTTGAACGTTTTAAATTATGAGCAACCCATCCAGCCCGACACAACAACACTGACTCAATGGGGTTAAAGGGTTACCCTGAAGGTTTGCAATGTTTTTGTTGTTAAGGCACATAAACAGAGACAAAAGTCAGAAGAATGCACATGCAATTACAGATTCACAACACATGATTTACACTATATTGCATCATTTCTACCCAGCGCTTACAACTTGATTTACACCTTTGCAAAACGTTCTGTGCACATGCAAAACAAATTTCACTCGCAATTTCATGCAATTTCATTAGGCACTATTTTACCGTCATACTAGTCACCTGAGTGCTCTTCAGTGTAGGAACATTTGTAGGTTAATGAGGTGATATTGGGATTCATTAGCATTTCCCATTTCACAACAGTGCCGCAGTTCTTAGTGCAGGGCATTGCCATGGCAACCTCTGTTCCAGAACAACCTGCTCCAGGACCGAACAGTGCTGTGTACTGCTAAAGGCCCTGCGCTCCTAACCAGAAGGTTGCTGGTTTGATTTGTGCATGGAGTGAGTGGTTATGCCCTCGAGCGATACACCTCACCTCAGGTTATTAAAGAGGAACTTATTAGATAAAGTATTCAATCTGTTCTGTGACAACATCAGGATTCCTGATAGCCGTGCGGACGGAAATCAGGGTTAACCAGAGGTCTTCTGTTTAGACCACAGACACAGAGTACGGCCAATTCCCAATGCGCTCTAAGTCCTCGTGGCGGCGTAGGCCATCAATCCGCGCATCTTATCACATGGCTTCTTGAGCGCGTTACCGTGGAGACGAAGCGTGTGTGGAGGCTTCACGCTGTTCTCAGCGACATCCGTGCACAACTCACCACACGCCCCACCGAGAGCGAGAACCACATTATAGCGACCAGGAGGAGGTTACCCCATGTGACTCTACCCTCCCTAGCAACCGGGCCAATTTGGTTGCTTAGGAGACCTGGTTGGAGTCACTCAGCACGCCCTGGATTCGATTCGTTCAGTGTTGTGACCGGGGGGGGGGACACACACAATGTCTCGTTCCCTCCATCAGGGAACAGAGGTTACAACAGTAACCTAGATGTCCCCCGTCTGTCGCTCACTCGACGTGTGTCGAATGAAGCGACTCTAGGGGTCTCTATTCAATCACGCCATGCGCTGAACCGTGTACATGAGCTGCTGGCACAGGTGCGGGCGGGCAGGCAGTTTCGTGCCAAAGCAACAAGCGGCATCAGACGTACCCTTCCCCAACACCCTATAAAAATCATCATAAACTTTTTAGGTTTAGACAGACAGACAGATGATACATAGACAGATAAATAGATAGACAGACAGACAGACAGATGATACATAGACAGACAGACAGACAGATAGATAGATAGATGATAGATAGATAGACAGACAGACAGACAGACAGACAGACGATGATAGATAGACAGACAGATGATGATAGATAGACAGACAGACAGACAGACAGACAGACAGATTATAGATAGATAGACAGACAGACAGACAGACAGACGATGATAGATAGACAGATAGATAGACAAACAGACAGATGATGATAGATAGATAGACAGACAGACAGACAGATTATAGATAGACAGACAGACAGACAATGATAGACAGACAGACAGACAGATAGATAGATAGATAGACAGACATAGAGACAGACAGATAGACAGACAGACGATGATAGATAGACAGACAGACAGACAGATGATGATAGATAGACAGACAGACAGACATATTATAGATAGACAGACAGACAGATGATGAAAGATAGACAGACAGACAGACAGACAATGATAGATAGATAGACAGACAGACAGATGATAGATAGACAGACAGACAGACAGATGATGATAGACAGACAGACAGATGATGATAGATAGATAGATAGACAGACAGACAGACGATGATAGATAGACAGACAGACAGACAGACAGATGATGACAGATAGATAGACAGACAGACAGACAGATTATAGATAGACAGACAGACAGACAGATGATGATAGATAGATAGATAGACAGACAGACAGACAGATTATAGATAGATAGACAGACAGACAGACGATGATAGATAGACAGACAGACAGATGATGATAGAGAGATAGATAGACAGACAGACAATGATAGATAGACAGACAGACAGATGATGATAGAGAGATAGATAGACAGACAGACAATGATAGATAGACAGACAGACAGATAGACAGATGATGACAGATAGATAGATAGATAGACAGACAGACAGACAGACAGATGATGATAGATAGATAGATAGATAGACAGACAGACAGACAGATTATAGATAGATAGACAGACAGACAGACGATAATAGATAGACAGACAGACAGACAGACAGATGATGACAGATAGATAGATAGATAGACAGACAGACAGACAGATGATGACAG
>NC_068322.1:1695352-1697852 GCF_025860055.1 Xyrauchen texanus
TTTTGTGTTCAACATAAGATAGAAACTCATACAGGTTTGGAACAACATGAGCGTGAGTAAATGATGACCGAATTTTCATTTTTGGGTGAACTGTCCCTTTAAGACAGATTTAGTCTCAATCTTTGTACACACGGAACCAAACATTCTAAAATTGTAGCAAAATATTTGATACTTTCAGGGATTCTATTCACAAAAGTGTCAATTTTGGTATTAAAAAGTCTAAAATGAGTATTCAAATAAAAACAAAATCTATTTTGAAGATAATGTCAATTGTCCAAAACTTCTCTGGAGGAAAATCATGACAGGATCTCTCATTTGTGCGTGAACTGTCCCTTTAAAAGTCTTCCTGAAGTGCTTTTGTGCCGCTTGAAGAGTCGTCTTGATAAACATGATAAACGTAAACAGCATCAAAGCAGAACTGAGATGTAAGATGGCGTGGATCCTTTGAAGAAGGCTTTTGTGTGTGTGTGTGTGTGTGTGTGTGTGTGTGTGTGTGTGTGTGTGTGTGTGTGTGTGCAATTTAAATTCCAGAGGTCAGGATTACACGTTGTGAAACACTGTGTGGCATTTGGCCGCTTACTCCGCTCCTCTACATTGCATCGCCCGCCGGACTGAAGCCGTCTGACCCCTAGTTTCCAGAAACAAACAGCGGCAAACAAACCGTCCTTATTGCTCGGGGAGAAGCCAAGAGCATCAGATTGTTCCAGTAACCCCATTAACTCAATGACAGAGGTCCGAGGACTGAACCCTGATGCACCCCACAGCCGCAGGAGAAATATTCCATTCCTTTTATCCTCAACTTTTATTACATGCTTGTTGTAGAAAGACTGTGTCCAGGTCAGTAATCTGTGAGCAACCAGATGAAGCGATAAAGCTGAGCTTCAGTTTGAACCAGTATATCTGTCTTCATGTCCAAACATGGCTCAAATATGGACTCGTCCTGGAGACAAACCGTTTAGTTCCACGATAAGACGATACAAATATATATTGTGCATTCCCATAAAACTGAACATAAGCTCACCATTTTCTTACAGTCCACCGCAATCCATTTTGCAATGAATAGACTTATTAAAAGGGCTTTTCTAACTCCAGTCAGGTCTCCTTAGCAACCAAATTGGCCCGGTTGCTAGGGAGGGTAGGGTCACATGGGGTAACCTCCTTGTGGTCGCTATAATGTGGTTCTCGCTCTCGGTGGGGCGTGTGGTGAGTTGTGCGTGGATGCCGCGGAGAATAGCGTGAAGCCTCCATACGTGCTTGGTCTCCGCGGTAACGTGCTCAAGAAGCCACGTGATAAGATGCGCGGATTGGCGTTCTCAGACGCGGAGGCAACTGAGATAGTCCTCGAGTCACTACGCCACCACGAGGACTTTGGGCATTCCAAATTGGGGCGAAAAGGGGAGGTGCTAGAGTACTCACAACCCAGATGATGAGCCTTAATGCTCTCCCTCTCCCGCAGACCGACACATGACCACGCCCCCCCACGCCACAGCCCTGTATAAGATGCTTGTTGCCTGAACAGCTGGAGTTTTGCTTACTGCCCCCTGCTGAAAACAGGTGGGACTTCAAGCTTGAATTGCAGCGGTGGAAGGAATATTCCTTATTACGGTCCGGAACATGATTAATTCCGTTCAGGGCTGGACTGGTAATCTGGCATACCGGGCATTTTCCTGGTAGGCCGACGCACTTTGGGGCCGATCAGGGGCGGACTGGCCATTGGGAGAACTGAGCGTGCCGGTGGGTCGGCCACGAAACGTGCTGATTGGGCCACGATAAGCTAAATTTGCCACTGCGCTTTGCAGAACAGACCACAAAACGGCACCTTGTAGTCAAGGGCTTCTGGTAGTCAAGGGCCCCTGGTAGTCAAGGGCCTCTGGCAGTCAAGGGCCCCTTGTAGTTAAGGGCCTCTGTTAGTCAAGGGCATCTGGTAGTCAAGGGCCTCTAGTAGTCAAGGGCCCCTGGTAGTCAAGGGCCTCTGGTAGATAAGGGCCTCTGGTAGTCAAGAGCCCTGGTAGTCAAGGGCCCCTGGTAGTCAAGGGCCTCTGGTAGTCAAGGGCCCCTGGTTGTCAAGGGCCCCTTGTAGTTAAGGGCCCCTGTTAGTCAAGGTCCCCTGGTAGTCAAGGGCTTCTGGTAGTCAAGGGCCCCTGGTAGTCAAGGGCATCTGGTAGTCAAGGGCCCCTGGTAGTCAAGGGCCTCTGGTAGTCAAGGGCCCCTGGTTGTCAAGGGCCCCTTGTAGTTAAGGGCCCCTGTTAGTCAAGGTCCCCTGGTAGTCAAGGGCCTCTGGTAGTCAAGGGCCCCTGGTAGTCAAGGGCATCTGGTAGTCAAGGGCCCCTGGTAGTCAAGGGTATCTGGTAGTCAAGGGCCTCTGGTAGTCAAGGGCCCCTAGTAGTCAAGGGCCCCTGGTAGTCAAGGGCCTCTGGTAGTCAAGGGCCTCTGGTAGTCAAGGGCCCCTGTTAGTCAAAGGCCCCTGGTAGTCAAGGGCCTCTGGTAGTCAAGGGCCTCT
>NC_068322.1:1710352-1722852 GCF_025860055.1 Xyrauchen texanus
ACAACAGCTTAGTATAACACATTTCCATAAGCATTATATACTAAAACACCCTCATGCTCTTGTTTAAACACCACAACAGCATCGTCAAACACATTCCCCATACACATTACACACCTAAACACTTTCATGCTGTCATTAAACACCACAGCAGCGTCGTAAAAAACACATTCCCATATACACTATACACTGAAACAGCTTCAAGCTGTTGTTTATAAACCATAACAGCCCTGTAAAACACATTTGCATAAACATTATATACCTAAACACCTTTACACTGTCATTAAACACCTTTACACTGTCATTAAACACCACAACTCTACCTTTAAACACATTCCCATAAACAATATGCACCAAAACACCTTTACGCTGTCATTAAACACCTTTACACTGTCATTAAACACCACAACTCTACCTTTAAACACATTCCCATAAACAGTATGGACCAAAACACCTTTACACTGTCATTAAACACCTTTACACTGTCATTAAACACCACAACTCTACCTTTAAACACATTCCCATAAACAGTATGGACCAAAACACCTTTACACTGTCATTAAACACCTTTACACTGTCATTAAACACCACAACTCTACCTTTAAACACATTCCCATAAACAGTATGCACCAAAACACCTTTACACTGTCATTAAACACCACAACTCTACCTTTAAACACATTCCCATAAACAGTATGGACCAAAACACCTTTACACTGTCATTAAACACCACACCTCTACCTTTAAACACATTCCCATAAACAATATGCACCAAAACACCTTTACACTGTCATTAAACACCTTTACACTGTCATTAAACACCACAACTCTACCTTTAAACACATTCCCATAAACAATATGCACCAAAACACCTTTACACTGTCATTAAACACCTTTACACTGTCATTAAACACCACACCCCTACCTTTAAACACATTCCCATAAACAATATGCACCAAAACACCTTTACACTGTCATTAAACACCTTTACACTGTCATTAAACACCACAACTCTACCTTTAAACACATTCCCATAAACAGTATGCACCAAAACACCTTTACACTGTCATTAAACACCACACCTCTACCTTTAAACACATTCCCATAAACAATATGCACCAAAACACCTTTACACTGTCATTAAACACCTTTACACTGTCATTAAACACCACAACTCTACCTTTAAACACATTCCCATAAACAATATGCACCAAAACACCTTTACACTGTCATTAAACACCACAACTCTACCTTTAAACACATTCCCATAAACAATATGCACCAAAACACCTTTACACTGTCATTAAACACCACACCCCTACCTTTAAACACATTCCCATAAACAGTATGCACCAAAACACCTTTACACTGTCATTAAACACCACACCTCTACCTTTAAACACATTCCCATAAACAATATGCACCAAAACACCTTTACACTGTCATTAAACACCTTTACACTGTCATTAAACACCACAACTCTACCTTTAAACACATTCCCATAAACAATATGCACCAAAACACCTTTACACTGTCATTAAACACCTTTACACTGTCATTAAACACCACAACTCTACCTTTAAACACATTCCCATAAACAGTATGCACCAAAACACCTTTACGCTGTTGTTAAACACCACAACTCTACCTTTAAACACATTCCCATAAACAGTATGCACCAAAACACCTTTACACTGTCATTAAACACCACACCTCTACCTTTAAACACATTCCCATAAACAATATGCACCAAAACACCTTTACACTGTCATTAAACACCACACCTCTACCTTCAAACACATTCCCATAAACAATATGCACCAAAACACCTTTACACTGTCATTAAACACCTTTACACTGTCATTAAACACCACAACTCTACCTTTAAACACATTCCCATAAACAATATGCACCAAAACACCTTTACGCTGTCATTAAACACCACAACTCTACCTTTAAACACATTCCCATAAACAATATGCACCAAAACACCTTTACACTGTCATTAAACACCACAACTCTACCTTTAAACACATTCCCATAAACAATATGCACCAAAACACCTTTACACTGTCATTAAACACCACAACTCTACCTTTAAACACATTCCCATAAACAATATGCACCAAAACACCTTTACGCTGTCATTAAACACCACAACTCTACCTTTAAACACATTCCCATAAACAATATGCACCAAAACACCTTTACGCTGTCATTAAACACCTTTACACTGTCATTAAACACCACAACTCTACCTTTAAACACATTCCCATAAACAATATGCACCAAAACACCTTTACACTGTCATTAAACACCACAACTCTACCTTTAAACACATTCCCATAAACAATATGCACCAAAACACCTTTACGCTGTCATTAAACACCACAACTCTACCTTTAAACACATTCCCATAAACAATATGCACCAAAACACCTTTACGCTGTCATTAAACACCACAACTCTACCTTTAAACACATTCCCATAAACAATATGCACCAAAACACCTTTACACTGTCATTAAACACCACAACTCTACCTTTAAACACATTCCCATAAACAATATGCACCAAAACACCTTTACACTGTCATTAAACACCACAACTCTACCTTTAAACACATTCCCATAAACAATATGCACCAAAACACCTTTACACTGTCATTAAACACCACAACTCTACCTTTAAACACATTCCCATAAACAATATGCACCAAAACACCTTTACACTGTCATTAAACACCTTTACACTGTCATTAAACACCACAACTCTACCTTTAAACACATTCCCATAAACAATATGCACCAAAACACCTTTACACTGTCATTAAACACCTTTACACTGTCATTAAACACCACAACTCTACCTTTAAACACATTCCCATAAACAATATGCACCAAAACACCTTTACTCTGTCATTAAACACCTTTACACTGTCATTAAACACCACAACTCTACCTTTAAACACATTCCCATAAACAATATGCACCAAAACACCTTTACGCTGTTGTTAAACACCTTTACACTGTCATTAAACACCACACCTCTACCTTTAAACACATTCCCATAAACAATATGCACCAAAACACCTTTACACTGTCATTAAACACCACAACACTACCATAAAACATTTACACACAAAACACTTTCACAGTCATTAAACACTACACCATCATAAAACACATGGCCATAAACATTATATACCAAACACATTCAAACTGCCATTAAATACCAAAGCACAACCACCAAACATATTTTCAAAGCCAATATTTACCAAAACACCATCACATAGATGTTAAGTACTACAACAGCACCACAGACTCACACTTCCATAAACTTACACCACTATAATATAAACTTGTATAAACTTTAAACACAACTCTCTGTCTACTCTTACACATCCTCCCTAAAGCTGACATTAAACATATTCAAACTACTGTTAAACACAAACACAACCTCAACAAAAACACACAGGTCAGTGGTCAGACTGAATGCACGGATGCTTTATGCCCTCACTATGAGCCGGAAGGTGTCCATCAACGGTTGAAGACTTTGGCGGCCCGATTTAGAAAATACAAACAATGCCATTCTGAAAAGGCCACACACACACACACACACACACACACACACACACACACACACACACACACACATATACAGTACACATTCATTCACTCATGCAGCAGATGTGATGCTTATTATTGTGTGTTGATGTGTACACATCCGAGGTAATTGGGTCTTTTCTGTACCAGCTTAACTCCATTGTCAACCAAACCAAGAAAGACCTTAAAATAGATGTATAAAATGAGAACGTGTATAATGACAGAGAGAGGACAGGCATTCAGTGTTGCAACAGGCCTTGTTTAGTATTTAAAGACCCCATGAAATGGTTTGTCACTGTGCATGTCTTTCCTGTGTTGGCATATTTCCTATTTGGACTGGCAGTTGGGGTGAGACATTTAGATAGCAATGGAGGCACTTTATATTCAACTGTGGAGGAGGTTCACGTTTGTTGCATTAGATCTAAAAAAATCTGTCTCTGTCAGTAGAAACAAATGTCATTTTGCAAAACTGGTTCATTCAGTCCAACTAATATTTACTAATCATATTTACGACTTCTGACATCATAAGAACGACTCCTTGGGAAGACTTGAACACAGCATTATGTTTTCTATGGGAACTCTTATTTTGACACCATAATACACCACAAAGGAATTTTGGTCAAATACATGAATTTTATCATTGTATAAATGTACCATATGCATCAAATGGTTGCTGATATACCTACATATATATGATCGAAATGGCAAGCACTAACAAGATAGCTTTGCTTAGAAAAAAGTATAAAATCTATCATTGCCTACAGAAAGTGTACTCGCCTCCAACAGTAGTAAACTCGTATTTATGATCATTCTGATAGGAAGGCGTTGGCAGGGGGAGGGACATTCTCTTGCTAGAGAGCATGCTATTGGACAAAAATGTGCATAAGCACCCTGCATTAGCTACAAAATGAGTCATCCATCCTTTGGTTACCAGTGAGAATAAGACTATCATTTGTAAATGCGAATATCTGCTTAAAGTCTCTTCTGTCATCTTTAAGGAGTACACTAGGCCTAGCATTTAATGTTCTCAAAGCTAACAGACATGCACTAAAAGCAACAACTCTTTGTTGGTGATGCGTTGTCAGTATACCTGTGCGCGTGACCGGCTATCTCCGCGCGTGCGCCCCTCTTCGTCTCAAGCGCGCGCTCTAAGCGGACCAGAACGCACCAAACCAAAGGACGCTCAAACTTCCCCACCGTCAATAAAACCTCATTTCGAGAGTATTTGTTCCACATCAACAGAGCGGCGAGCCCCACGTGCGACAAATGCACCTGATTCCGCAGGTAATGAGACACGCATTTGATTTTCAGCGCGTGCAGATACATTCTTTGAATCAACACACAACTGAAACACACAGCGCAATAATGCATCACTGATAATCAATAGATGCTGCGCGTGTCCTGTGCAATAGTCAGTTATTTTATGAACACATAAATCAATACTTCAGTTATGACCATTAATGAGTGAATCTGTATTTCATCTGGTCTGTTGGAATATTTGCCACAACTAAAAACAGCAGAATTAAAAACACCCGCGAGCACCGACCAGCGTGACGCGCATTGATTATCAATGAGCGCAGAAGCCTGATTGATGCAACGCGCGTGTTCTGATCCACGCACAGAGCAATAGAAGAAATGCATCTGCTTGAGAGTTTATTTGGAACCTCAGAGCACTCATAAAGGAAATTTTAATTAATTGTGCCTAATTCATCTCCAAATATTTGCGCAATGCTTTAGAGACAAGTCCCTGATTAAGTTGCATTTGTTTGGTCATCTTATAAGGCTCTTAAGACACTAATGATTCATTATGTGGTCAGCTCGGGGTCATGGAGCTGTTTTTGCGTCTCCATTTCATATGTAAAGCTCAATAAAATGGGTCTGACGCTGGAGATATTGACGCTCTTATCAGCGCTCCAGTGCGTAAAGTGGCACTGCCATACTTTTGAGTCAAATTGAAACATTTGTGTTGGTTTGATCAACATTTTTGCTCCATAACATTATAACCAGAGAACAACTCGAGCTCTAAATGATCACAAAAGCCCCTCCATCACATCATGATCAGATATGAATCATTTATCCCAACACAAACACTGTGTATGGCACTAATTGACGGGAACCGCCATTCTCCATGCCCAATCCGTGATTCAGTTCATGCAACAAAAACTACTACTACTTATTATTATTATTATTACTAATGCACATATAATAATGCATATAATAATAATAATGAGTCTGTCGAGTAATTAGTGTGTTTGTGGGTCTCTTAAGTCTCTTAATGTTTTCATAGTTGTGTGCGCAAAACATTTTACGCAGAAATGAAAAGGCACTCTGCTCATGTATTTAGACTATTGGACTCATTCTCTAGTTAAAGCTGAAACTGAAATGTTTTTCGTGCACTGAAGCCAGATTTTCCAGAACAATTGGGGTTGATTTGAGTGCGTTGAGTCTCGTTAGACTTCAGTCGGTGCGCAAACGGAGACCGAATGTGCCCGTTTTTGCCCAACTCTCTCCTTCTGCTCAGATCTTGATGTTGTAATGATGCAAATGATGTAGTCTGAAAGTTAGTTTCATAGATGAGTGAGTGTGAAGGGTAACGAGCGTAAAATCAGAGTTTAATAGTTCATCCATGGCACAGATATCAAGTTTAACAGCTCAGAAACGGCGAGATTAATCCACGTTTCCTTTTGGGTTCCTTTGATTAACGCGCACAGTTATACTTTGGGTTCACTAAAACTACCCAACATTGTTAAAATAGCCTGTCAAAATGATCCAACAGGTTCAGCACTGCGTTTTTAAAAGTCCAAGTTCCAAAAGCGGGCTTATTAAAATCTGATATTCACGGGCGCTTTTTGGTTGCATATTCATTTTGGGGCATTTGTTGGCTGCCTTTGAGAAAGCATTACATATTTAATGCTATAAAAAGCTCTTAGATTTTTCCTAAATAATTGCCAAATAACACAAACATGTTAACGCACAAGAAGCGCAATGCCTACCTACTCTCAGTCGCTCCTGTCGCCGGCGGGGTGTCTGCTCTCCCGGTCGCAGGATCTCAGTCGGTCCGGTTGGTCACGCAGCTGGACGTCTGAGGACATGATGTTGGACGGTCAGAGCTCTTCTCGTGGGTGAACGCGAATGAAGAGTATAAGTGAGAAGTGAGGGAGCAGGAGGGAGGGGAGGAGACGCAGAAGGTCCGTTTCCAGCATCACTCGCGCATTTGAGGCAAAGGAGGGGGTCATTCATCAATATAACTCCAGTTTACTGTGCGCGTGTAGCAGGTAGTATATGCCAGTTTTAAATGAGGAAAATGGCCAAATTCGTTCCTCCAATTGTCTTAACTGTTATAGATCAGATGCGTGTGATGTTTACATGAAAACGTGCGTCTACTGATTTAAATGCGTTTCAGCACCATGGACAGCGCGTGCATCGGCTGCTGGTGGTGCCGAACGGATCGATCCTATCGGCGTGTTGACGCGCTCCGGCGCTTCTGGATTAAACGGGATTTGGTCTTTTTGCCTGAACGTGCCGCGACTGCGCAGTGCTTGCTCACAGATGTGTTTCGACATTAAATCACTGAAGCTTTGTGGAGAAAAATGTTTAAGTGGCGCTCCACACTTATAAATCAAGACTGTGCAATAATGGTAGAGTGATGGATCAGATAGCAATACCAGCCTGTTACCACTCTTTACATGTCCCTAATTATCAATGCATTGCCATGGTACACGTCCAAAAACATGGTATCACCATGACACACGTCCTAAAAAAGTGATAGTACCATGGCATATAATAAATACTATTGTATTGCCATGGCACTCCAAGGTACCCCAAAGAATAGCATCACCGGGGTCGGCTACATGGCCAAATCATTATTCTACCGTGGTACATGTCAAAAACCAATAAACATAGTACAGTATCACTATGGTACATGTCCAAACAAACATGGTATTATGATGGTAATGTCAAAAAAACATGGCCGTATTATGGTAACGGATAATCACCATATTCATGTACCATGGTATTTACATGGTACTCTAAGGTATTTCAAAGAATACCACAGTATTACCATGATACAAAAAATACTTGGTACATCTCCAAAGACCAAAAAACACGGCAATACCGTAATGCATGCCCAAATAATATGGTACCACCATGGTGCAATGACTAAAAACCCATGGTAGTACTATGAGCAATCACCATATTCATTTAACATGGTATTTACATGGTACTCTAAGGTATTTTAAAGAATACTACAGTATTACTATGGTACCAAAAATGCTATGGTGCATGTCCAACATGTCCATACACGTGGTATTACTATGGTAATCTCTGAAAACCAAAGGAAGTTTGTAATACCAAAGTGCATGCCCAAAAAATGTGATATCGCCATGGTGCAATGTCTAAAAACCCATTGTAGTACTAAGAATAAACACCATATTCACTTACCATGGTATTTACATTATACCACAGTATTACCATGGTGCATGTCTAAAACACGTATCACCATGCGTGACGAGGAGGAGGGCATGGCCGGCCGTGATGGTGCATGGCTGGCACTGACGCACGCGGCCATGCTGCATGTGTGTGTGTTTGTTTATGTTTATTTATGTTGAGTTTTACATTAAAAGTCCATCCTTATACTGCTACACTATGCAAGTACAGCAGTACATGAATATGGTAATCGTTCAGTATCATGGTATATGGAACAACAATCTGATCCCATCAATGAACCATGATGCAACCACATCACATTTTATAAGGCCATGTGTTGTGTGAAAATAAGGGGGGGTTCAAGCATGAACACAACCTTCAGGAGATGAAAATTATAATTACATCTAATAGGGAAACCCTCTGCCATTCTCTTTCT
This sequence comes from Xyrauchen texanus, assembly GCF_025860055.1. Lineage (NCBI taxonomy): Eukaryota > Metazoa > Chordata > Actinopteri > Cypriniformes > Catostomidae > Xyrauchen > Xyrauchen texanus. Next base: position 1,718,815 of record NC_068322.1, read on the forward strand.
GTGTATGAGTAACCAAGTCTCTATTAGGATCGGTGTGTGTTTGATCTTTGTCTGTTTATAGTCCATTGTTGTACTCTTGGATTCACTCTCCATGTCAATAACATCTTTCACTGTGTTTTAGCTTGTAGATTGTCTTTTAAATACAGCACATGTTCAAACATGCACAGTGAAGGGTGTAGAGTGATACAGGCCATGCACACCTTAGCAACAGCCCAGAACACCATAGCAACCACATAGCAATGCCTTGGCAGACCACCTGGAAGCACCCTAGCAACACCCTAGCAACCCCTCAGAACACCATAAGGCTTAACAACCACTCAGAAAACTCTAACAACTGTAGAGCAATGGGCTAAAAACCCCTCAAAACACCCTAGCAACCATATTGCAATGCCATAGCACCCACCCAGAATACCCTAGCAACACCATAGCAAACCCTCAGAACACCATAAGAACTGCATAGCAAAGCCTTAACAACCACTCAGAAAACTCTAGTAAACACATAGCAATGCCCTGGCAACCACCCAAAACACTGTAGCAACTGAATAGTAATGTCCTGGCAACTATTTAAACAACCTAACAACTGTAGAGCAATGGACTAAAAAACCCTCAAAACACCCTAGCAACCATATTGCAATGCCATAGCACCCAACCAGAACACCCTAGCAACACCATAGCAACCCCTCAGAACACCATAAGAACTGCATAGCAAAGGCTTAACAACCACTCAGAAAACTCTAGTAACATAGCAATGCCCTGGCAACCACCCAAAACACCATAGCAACTGAATAGTAATGTCCTGGCAACTATTTAAACACCCTAGCAACTGTAGAGCAATGGGCTAAAAACCCCTCAAAACACCCTAGCAACCATATTGCAATGCCATAGCGCCCACCCAGAATACCCTAGCAACACCATAGCAACCCCTCAGAACACCATAAGAACTGCATAGCAAAGCCTTAACAACCACTCAGAAAACTCTAGTAACCACATAGCAATGCCCTGGCAACCACCCAAAACACTGTAGTTACTCAATAGTAATGTCCTGGCAACTACTTAAACACCCTAACAACTGTAGAGCAATGGGCTAAAAACCCCTCAAAACACCCTACCAACCATATTGCAATGCCAAAGTACCCACCCAGAATGCCTAGCAACACCATAGCAACCACCCAGGACACCTGAACAACTGCAACATCATGGGAGTGACCCCCAGACTCCCTACTGGATCTTTTGGGAGTGAATTTGGTTGTAGAAATAGTTTGTCACTCCTGTAAATAGCAAACTCTGTATATAGAACATGATTAAGTGCTCAGAAAAGAAACGACAACAGTATTTAGCTGCTGTATGTACATAGCAAATGTTTCTCAGCACTGTTTCCATTGGAAACCTCCTTAACGATCTTGTGTTGTATTTGTTTAATGAGAGGGCAAAGCAAGTGCTTGAGAGTTTGATTTGAACGAGACAATGCTGTTAGTTTGATCTCTGTGTTTAATTAGCATCTGTGCTCTGTATATCTGCATTATTTCACACACCAATTTAGCCCGTGCTGTCGAGTCTAACGCCGCCTATTTGGAATATATGTACATCTATAACGCCACGGTCCAATCGAAGGGCTTTAATTGACAGCTGAGAGAGAGCGAGAGAGAGAGAGAGAGAGAGAGAGAGAGGCGGAGTGATTGTGTGATTGTTTCATTTAACTGTCTCTCAGTCGCCTGTCACTCTCACTGGAGTCTAAGGGATCAGCTGGAGATCACGAAAAATACAAATCAGTGAGAGGAATTTGGGACGTTACAACTTTGGCACACATGTGGACAATCGTCGTTTGCATACTTACTATATACAGCTCTGCGACAATTAATAGGTGTATTTTTCTTAATAAGTGGTGTTTGCTAAGGCAAGTATCACTATTACGGTTGCTATTTCTAAGGGTTAGGGATACAAACAAAACCATAACTACATAACAGAATAGACTTATCTAGTAACCACATAGCAATGCCCTGGCAACCACCCAAAACACTGCAGTTACTGAATAGTAATGTCCAGGCAACTACTTAAACACCCTAACAACTGTAGAGCAATGGGCTAAAAACCCCTCAAAACACCCTAGCAACCATATTGCAATGCCATAGCACCCACCCAGAACACCCTAGCAACACCATAGCAACACCTCAGAACACCATAAGAACTGCATAGCAAAGGTTTAACAACCACTCAGAAAACTCTAGTAACCACATAGAAATGCCCTGGCAACCACCCAAAACACTGTAGTTACTGAATAATAATGTCCTGGCAACTACTTAAACACCCTAACAACTGTAGAGCAATGGGTTAAAACCCCCTCAAAACACCCTAGCAACCATATTGCAATGCCATAGCACCCACCCAGAACACCCTAGCAAAACCATAGCAACCCCCAAATCACCTTAACAACAATCTAGCAACCATTTCCTGTAGCAATGAGTTAAAATCAGCTCACAACACCCTAGCAACCGCATAGCAATATGCCTAAAAAGAAACCCTGCTTAGAACACCCACCTAATTATGCCCTACCAAACATCCAGAACACAATAGCAACTGTCTAGCAATGCCCTAACAACCACCAAGAACATCATAGCAACCTCCCAGAATACCTTAACAATGACATAGCAAAACCCTGGCAACTGTCTGCAACACTCTAGCAACCACATAGCAATGCCCTAACAACCACCCAGAACACCCAAGCAACCGCATAGCAATGCCCTTGCAGACACCTGAAACACCACAGCAACCAACCAGAACACCTTGGCAACTGCATAACAAAACCTTAGCAACCAACCACAGCACCCTAGCAACAATATAACAATGCACTAAAAAGCTCTCAACAACCACCTAAATATGCCCTATCAAACATCCTGAACACAATAGCAACTGTCTAGTAATACCCTAACAACCACTCAGAAAACCCTAGCAACCTCCCAGAATACCGTAACAACTACTTAACAAAACCCTAGCAACCAACCACAACACCCTAGCAACAATATAACAATGCACTAAAAAGCTCTCTGAACAACCACCTAAATATGCCCTATCAAACATCCAGAACACAATAGCAACTGTCTAGTAATACCCTAACAACCACTCAGAAAACCCTAGCAACCTCCCAGAATACCGTAACAACTACTTAACAAAACCCTAGCAACCAACCACAACACCCTAGCAACAATATAACAATGCACTAAAAAGCTCTCTGAACAACAACCTAAATATGCCCTATCAAACATCCTGAACACAATAGCAACTGTCTAGTAATACCCTAACAACCACTCAGAAAACCCTAGCAACCTCCCAGAATACCTTAACAACTGCTTAACAAAACCCTGGCAACCAATCACAACACCATAACACCCTAGCAATCTAGTGTTTGATTGCAGTGTTACTATAAATATAAGTATGTTTGATAATATTTACAGCTATCTCTCTGTCTGTCTTTGTTTGTGTGTGTGTGTGTGTGTGTGTGTGTGTGTGTGTGTGTATGTTTGTGTGTGTGTGAGTGTGTGTGTGTGTGTGTGTGTGTGTGTGTGAGTGTATGCGTGTGTATGTGTGTGTGTGTGTGTGTGTGTGTGTGTGTGTGTGTGTGTGTGTGTGTGTGTGTGTGTGTGTGTGTATGTTTGTGTGTGTGTGTGTGTGTGTGTGAGTGTGTGTGTGTGTTGTGTGTGTGTTATGAGTTGGCTCGGCTGCTTAATGTCAGTCCATACACACACACACACACACACACACACACACACACACACACACACATATGTTGGTCTACCTATCATTATGAGGACTTTCCATAGACATAATGGTTTTTATACTGTACAAACTTTATATTCTATCCCCTAAACCTAACCCTACCCCTAAACCTAACCCTCACAGAAAACTTTCTGCATTTTTACATTTTCAATAAAACATAATTTAGTATGATTTATAAGCTGTTTTCCTCATGGGGACCGACAAAATGTCCCCACAAGGTCAAACATTTCGGGTTTTACTATCCTTATGGGGACATTTGGTCCCCAC
>NC_068322.1:1727852-1735352 GCF_025860055.1 Xyrauchen texanus
TTGATCGGGGCCTGTATCCCTCAGCGGCGCTCCGAGCCGGAACCCTGTGAGCTTGCTCGATTTCCAGCTTATAGCCTGATATGTTTAGCAGACTCTGAAAGAGCCTGTCCAGGAATTTCACCGTGTCCTGACCCTCTTCGGCCTCAGGAATTCCAACCATATGGATTTTATTCCGCTGGCTATGGTTTAACGTGTCTTCCAACTTCTCCCAGACATGCTCCAAATCCACCTTGGTCGCTAGCGGATTAGTAGTTGAGCATTTCTTCAAAGTTTCTCCCTCTTATTACAACTTTTTGGTTTTTCACAAGCACAAGGAAAACAGCATTAGGTGTTTTTGGTAATTGCCGCACTGTCGCAGATTTCGTAAAACTTTTTATACCTTTTACCCTCGTCATTTATTTACACTTTACATCCGTGAGGAGAGAAACTCTTGTATGTATCTCTCATACTGTGCGCCTCTTTGATCACTTCATATCCAGGCAAACAAAAGACATGGGTTCCACCTGCGTATAACATCATAAACTGAACACAGTCTTTACATAATCCCTTTATCAAAGAAATCAAATAAATCCTCAGTCTTGTCCGCGGGCCGCCAGTTGCCCATCCCTGCTGTAGGGAGAGTGACTCCATTCACAGTGCATCATGGGCTAAAGTGAGTTAAAGTCCACTCACTCCACTCACTCCATCAAGAAAATCTCTCTTCAGGGAGAAACACTCTGATTACAGCCAAATGAAGAAGAATTACACAGCGATGGTGAGAGTGATTAGATGAAGTGATAAAGAGAATGAGTGATAGTTATTCCTTTAACCTTTGAGCTCTCGTAATCCTGCAGTGTGTGTGTGTGTGTGTGTGTGTGTGTGTGTGTGTGTGTGTGTGTGTGTGTGTGCTGTCAAATGAGTCTTACTTGTGTGTTTTGTGCATCTATCTATCTATCTATCTATCTATCTATCTATCTATCTATCTGTCTGTCTGTCTGTCTGTCTGTCTGTCTGTCCATCCATTTATCCATTCATCTATATATCATCTATAATTTGTCCATCCATCCTTTCATCTGTCTACCCATTCATCCATTCATCCTTCCACCCATTAATCTGTCTATCATCCATACATCATCTATCATTTGTCCATTCATCCATTCATCTATCCAATCATCTGTCAATCATCTGTCTACCCATCCATCCATTTATCCATTCATCCATTTATCCATTCATCCATTCATGTCTATCATCCATACATCATCTATCATTTGTCCATTCATCCATTCATCTATCCAATCATCTGTCAATCATCTGTCTACCCATCCATCCATTTATCCATTCATCCATTTATCCATTCATCCATTCATCTATCCAATCATCTGTCAATCATCTGTCTACCCATCCATCCATTTATCCATTCATCCATTCATGTCTATCATCCATATATCATCAATCTTTTATCCATTCGTTCATCCATCCACCCATTCATCTGTCTTTCTATCATCCATCCATTCATCTGTCTACCCATTCATCCATTATCCCTTCATCCATCCATTAATCTGTCTATCCATCCATCCATTATCCCTTCATCCATCCATTTATCCATTCATCCATATATCATCTATAATTTGTCCATCCATCCTTTCATCTGTCTATCCATCCATCTATTATCCCTTCATCCATCCATTAATCCATTCATCTATATATCATCCATATATCATCTATAATTTGTCCATCCATCCTTTCATCTGTCTACACATTCATCCATTCATCCATCCACCCATTCATCTGTCTTTCTATCCATCCATCCATTAATCTGTCTATCATCCATACATCATCTATCATTTGTCCATTCATCCAGTCATCTATCCAATCATCTGTCAATCATCTGTCTACCCATCCATCCATTTATCCATTCATCCATTTATCCATTCATCCATTTATCCATTCATCCATTCATCTATCCATTCATCCATTCATCTATCCATTCATCCATTCATCTATCCATTAATCTGTCTATCATCCATACATCATCTATCATTTGTCCATTCATCCATTCATCTATCCATTCATCCATTCATCTATCCATTCATCCATTCATCTATCCATTAATCTGTCTATCATCCATACATCATCTATCATTTGTCCATTCATCCATTCATCTATCCAATCATCTGTCAATCATCTGTCTACCCATCCATCCATTTATCCATTCATCCATTTATCCATCCATCCATTTATCCATTCATCCATTCATCTATCCATTCATCCATTCATCTATCCATTAATCTGTCTATCATCCATACATCATCTATCATTTGTCCATTCATCATTCATCTATCCAATCATCTGTCTATCTATCCATCCATTCATTCACCCATCCATCCATTTATCCATTCATCTGTCTATCATCCATAATTCTATCCATCCATTTATCCATTCATCCATTCATTCATCTGTCTATCTGTCCATCCATCCATTTATCCATTTTTCCATTCATCCATCCATCCATTCATCTATCTATTCATATTCTATGAATCTTTATTGGAAACATGTTCCCTTTTCTTCTACAGCATAATTATATATATATATAATCATAACTAACTATAGCATATTGCAATATGCAAACATTTATTAATGTCTGTTTATTTTATTTGTCCTTTCAGAAGAATTAAGAAGAAACATCTGAGACAAAGTTGATAATTTAAAGGAATAGTTCATAAGATAATCTTCGGTCTGTTCAGCACACAGATCTGTCTGTGATTATCTAAAATTGTAATTTTACTGGGGCTTATATTATGCTTTTTTTCATTTTGTGCTTCACAGAAAAGGCAACAGTATGTGGGTTTGCAACAACATGAGGGTGAGTAAATGATGACATAATGCAAAGTTTTTTGGTGAACTCTCAAAGAAACATAACTACGTCTCCTGAGCTACGAGAGACAAGATGATTTTCCATGGTAAAGGGAGCACAGTTTCAGCTCCAGCTAAAGTTTTCACTCAACACTCAGAAATAGGAACTTATTAAACTCTTATTTAAGCTGACAGACCAGAAAGAGACTACAAGAGAGTGAGAGAAGCTGAGCTTGTTAAAGTGTTGTCTCAGTGACGTGTTCATTGGTTAATTAAAGTCTAGAAACATTTCACTGAATTGTAGCCTATCAGGGTCGACTGTGTGTGTGTGTGTGTGTGTGTGTGTGTGTGTGTGTGTGTGTTAATATTAAGATTAGCTGTCAGAAATCAGTGAAGCCAGGAGTCTTCATCTAACCTCCATACATGTGCTAATTTTAATTAACTGAACAAACATCTCCTGAATATGTCAAGTTTTGTGATTCTACACTCATTAATTTAATTACTCATACCATCCATGTGGAATAACCTGGGGTTAAATGTCCTGCTTCAAATCTGCTGTCTTCTTTTGTGAATATTAGAAAGCTTCCACCAGACCGATAACTTTATTAAACCCATTGAGCTGCTTACGGTACCCAGACTGTATTTTAAGGCATCATATGTGTTCTGCAGATGCTTTTGCAAAAGGTAGGAAGAAACATGCTGCTGCCATGTGAGACACGTTGTTTTGTCCAAACTCTAATGCAGCGCCGCATGTATCGTTCACAGTAAGGTTCAAATGCTCTGCTTTCCCCAGTGTTTATTTATTACAGCTGGACTGCACAAACTTCTGCTTAAGACAAACAATGAAAATGAGTGCTAATCCTGCATTATAAATTCATAAGTTGTTTTTGACAAACATCGATGCTCTAGTAGAGTGGAAAGGAAACAGAATGAAGAATGAAATGAGAAAATTAAAGGAAATGAAAGGAAATGAGAGAAACAAGGATAAGAGAAGTGAGGAAAGGAATATAATTGAAATGAGGAAAGAAACGACAGAGAATGTCGGAAAGAAACGACAGAGAATGAAAGGGAACGGAACAAAATGAGGAAAGGAAAGGGAAGGAGAAGAAAGCAAAAATGGATATAAGCGAAGAAAGGAAACTAAATGAAAAGGAAAGGAGAGAAGAGAAGAGGAGAGGAAGGGAAGAACAGGAAAAATGAAAGGAAATTCAATGAAAATTAGGAAGGAAACAAAATTAGGAAAGGAAGTGAAATGTACAAAGGAAAAAAAACAAGGCAATGAAAGGAATGGAAAAGTGAAAGGAAAGGGAACTAAACAAGGAAAGGAAATTAAATTAAATAAGGAAAGTGGTTAAGGAAATGAAATGAGGAAAGGAGAGTAGAGGAAATGAAGAAGGTAAGGAAAGGAAACAGTGAAAGAAAATCAGGGAATGAATGTAATTAATTCCCTGAGAAAGGATAGGAAAGGAAAGCAATGGAATGGAATGGAATAGAATAGAATAGAATGGAATGGAATGGAAAGGATAGGAAAGCAAAGGAAAGGAAAGCAATGGAAAGGAATGGAATGGAATAGGATGGAATATAATGGAAAGGAAAGGAATGGAAAGGAAAGGAAAGGAATGGAATGGAAAGGAAAGGAAAGGAATTGAATAGAATGGAATGGAAATAATGGAATGGAATGGAATAGAAAAGAAAAGAAAAGAAAAGAAAAGGAAAGGAAATGGAATGGAATAGGAATGGAATGGAATAGAATTGAATAGAATGGAATGGAAAGGATAGGAAAGCAAAGGAATAGGATGGAATAGAATGGAAAGCAAAGGAATGGAATAGAATGGAATGGAAAGGAAAGGAATAGAATGGCATGGACTGGAAAGCAAAGGAAAGCAATGGAAAGGAATGGAATGGAATATAATGGAATAGAATGGAATGGAAAGGAAAGGAATGGAAAGGAATAGAATGGAATGGAATGGAATGGAAAGGAAAGGAAAGGAAAGGAATGGAATGGAATGGAATAGAATGGAATGGAAAGGAAAGGAATGGCATGGAATAGAATGGAATAGAGTGGAATGGAAAGGAAAGGAAAGGAAAGGAATGGAAAGGAATAGAATGGAATGGAATATAATGGAATAAAATGGAATGGAAAGGAAAGGAAAGGAAGGGAATAGAATGGAATGGAATAGAATGGAATGGAATGGAATAGAATGGAATGGAATAGAATGGAAAGCAAAGGAATGGAATAGAATGGAATGGAAAGGAAAGGAATAGAATGGCATGGACTGGAAAGCAAAGGAAAGCAATGGAAAGGAATGGAATGGAATATAATGGAATGGAATGGAAAGGAAAGGAAAGGAAAGGAAAGGAATAGAATGGAATAGAATGGAATGGAAAGGAAAGGAAAGGAAAGGAATGGAATGGAATGGAATAGAATGGAATGGAAAGGAAAGGAATGGAATGGAATAGAGTGGAATGGAAAGGAAAGGAAAGGAAAGGAATGGAAAGGAATAGAATGGAATGGAATATAATGGAATAAAATGGAATGGAAAGGAAAGGAATGGAATAGAATGGAATGGAAAGGGAAGGAATGGAATGGAATAGAATGGAATAGAGTGGAATGGAAAGGAAAGGAAAGGAATGGAAAGGAATAGAATGGAATGGAATATAATGGAATAAAATGGAATGGAAAGGAAAGGAATGGAATAGAATGGAATGGAAAGGGAAGGAATGGAATGGAATGGAATGGAATAGAATGGAATGGAATAGAATGGAATGGAATAGAATGGAATAGAATGGAAAGGAATGGAATGGAATAGAATGGAATGGAAAGGGAAGGAATGGAATGGAATGGAATAGAATGGAATGGAATAGAATGGAATGGAAAGGAAAGGAATGGAATGGAATAGAATGGAATGGGATAGAATTGAATAGAATGGAATGGAAAGGATAGGAAAGCAAAGGAATAGGATGGAATAGAATGGAAAGCAAAGGAATGGAATAGAATGGAATGGAAAGGAAAGGAATAGAATGGCATGGACTGGAAAGCAAAGGAAAGCAATGGAAAGGAATGGAATGGAATATAATGGAATAGAATGGAATGGAAAGGAAAGGAATGGAAAGGAATGGAATGGAATAGAATGGAATAGAATGGAATGGAAAGGAAAGGAAAGGAAAGGAATGGAATGGAATGGAATAGAATGGAATGGAAAGGAAAGGAATGGAATGGAATAGAATGGAATAGAGTGGAATGGAAAGGAAAGGAAAGGAAAGGAATGGAAAGGAATAGAATGGAATGGAATATAATGGAATAAAATGGAATGGAAAGGAAAGGAAAGGAAGGGAATAGAATGGAATGGAATAGAATGGAATGGAATAGAATGGAATGGAAAGGGAAGGAATGGAATGGAATGGAATAGGAATGGAATAGAATAGCATGGACTGGAAAGCAATGGAAAGCAATGGAATGGAATATAATGGAATGGAATGGAAAGGAAAGGAAAGGAAAGGAAAGGAAAGGAAAGGAAAGGAATAGAATGGAATAGAATGGAATGGAAAGGAAAGGAAAGGAAAGGAATGGAATGGAATGGAATAGAATGGAATGGAAAGGAAAGGAATGGAATGGAATAGAGTGGAATGGAAAGGAAAGGAAAGGAAAGGAATGGAAAGGAATAGAATGGAATGGAATATAATGGAATAAAATGGAATGGAAAGGAAAGGAAAGGAAGGGAATAGAATGGAATGGAATAGAATGGAATGGAATAGAATGGAATGGAATGGAAAGGAATGGAATGGAATAGAATGGAATGGAAAGGATAGGAATGGATTAGAATGGAATAGAACTGAATGGAATAGAAAGGAATGGAATAGAATGGAATGGAATATAATAGAATGGAATGGAAAGGAAAGGAAAGGAAAGGAAAGGAAAGGAATAGAATGGAATGGAATGGAAAGGAAAGGAATGGAATGGAATAGAATGGAATAGAGTGGAATGGAAAGGAAAGGAAAGGAATGGAAAGGAATAGAATGGAATGGAATATAATGGAATAAAATGGAATGGAAAGGAAAGGAATGGAATAGAATGGAATGGAAAGGGAAGGAATGGAATGGAATAGAATGGAATGGAATAGAATGGAATGGAATAGAATGGAATAGAATGGAAAGGAATGGAATGGAATAGAATGGAATGGAAAGGGAAGGAATGGAATGGAATGGAATAGAATGGAATGGAATAGAATGGAATGGAATGGAAAGGAATGGAATGGAATAGAATGGAATGGAAAGGATAGGAATGGATTAGAATGGAATAGAACTGAATGGAATAGAATGGAAAGGAATAGAATGGAATGGAATAGAATGGAATAGAATGGAATGGAAAGGGAAGGAATGGAATGGAATGGAATAGAATGGAATGGAATGGAAAGGAATGGAATGGAATAGAATGGAATGGAAAGGATAGGAATGGATTAGAATGGAATAGAACTGAATGGAATAGAAAGGAATGGAATAGAATGGAATGGAATAGAATGGAAAGGAATATAATAGAATGGAATGGAAAGGAAAGGAAAGGAATAGAATGGAATGGAATATAATGGAATAGAATGGAAAGGAAAGGAAAGGGGTTTGATGTGATGGGCATGAGGAACTGAAAATGATTAATGTGCAGATGCTGGAGTC
>NC_068322.1:1742852-1765352 GCF_025860055.1 Xyrauchen texanus
CACACACTCACTCACAGCCGAACACACACTCACTCACAGCCGAACACACACTCACTCACAGCCAACACACACTCACTCACAGCCGAACACACACTCACTCACAGCCGAACACACACTCACTCACAGCCGAACACACACTCACTCACAGCCGAACACACACTCACTCACAGCCGAACACACACTCACTCACAGCCAACACACACACACACTCACAGCCAACACACACTCACTCACAGCCGAACACACACTCACTCACAGCCGAACACACACTCACTCACAGCCTAACACACACTCACTCACAGCCGAACACACACTCACTCACAGCCGAACACACACTCACTCACAGCCGAACACACACTCACTCACAGCCAACACACACACTCACTCACAGCCGAACACACACTCACTCACAGCCGAACACACACTCACTCACAGCCAACACACACTCACTCACAGCCAACACACACTCACTCACAGCCGAACACACACTCACTCACAGCCCAACACACACTCACTCACAGCCGAACACACACTCACTCACAGCCGAACACACACTCACTCACAGCCGAACACACACTCACTCACAGCCCAACACACACTCACTCACAGCCCAACACACACTCACTCACAGCCGAACACACACTCACTCACAGCCGAACACACACTCACTCACAGCCGAACACACACTCACTCACAGCCGAACACACACTCACTCACAGCCCAACACACACTCACTCACAGCCAACACACACTCACTCACAGCCAACACACACTCACTCACAGCCTAACACACACACTCACTCACAGCCGAACACACACTCACTCACAGCCGAACACACACTCACTCACAGCCGAACACACACTCACTCACAGCCGAACACACACTCACTCACAGCCGAACACACACTCACTCACAGCCGAACACACACTCACTCACAGCCGAACACACACTCACTCACAGCCGAACACACACTCACTCACAGCCGAACACACACTCACTCACAGCCGAACACACACTCACTCACAGCCGAACACACACTCACTCACAGCCGAACACACACACACACTCACAGCCGAACACACACTCACTCACAGCCGAACACACACACACACTCACAGCCGAACACACACTCACTCACAGCCGAACACACACACACACTCACAGCCGAACACACACTCACTCACAGCCGAACACACACTCACTCACAGCCGAACACACACACACACTCACAGCCGAACACACACTCACTCACAGCCGAACACACACACACACTCACAGCCGAACACACACTCACTCACAGCCGAACACACACTCACTCACAGCTGAACACACACTCACTCACAGCCGAACACACTGCATCAGACCTACACACATTATATAATGTTCAATTCCAAGTTCACTGTTCCTTTGTGTTTTTTATATAGATTTCTAAATCCTTTTTATTTTATTTATTAATCTTTGTATATTTTATTATTAGTGTTTTATGCTATCAGTATTATTATTTTGTGTACTAAATGTTCTAAATCATTTTCTATGTTGTTTTGATGCTTTGGCAATACAAAATGTATTTTTTTGTCATGCCAATAAAGCTTTCTGAATTGAATTGAGTGTGTGAGAGACTGAGTGAGAGAGAGAGAGAGAGAGAGAGTGAGTGAGTGAGAGACTGAGTGAGAGAGATCGAGAGAGAGAGAGAGTGTGTGAGAGACTGAGTGAGAGAGATAGAGAGAGAGTGAGTGAGAGACTGAGTGAGAGAGATAGAGAGAGAGAGAGTGAGTGAGAGACTGAGTGAGAGAGATAGAGAGAGAGACTGAGTGAGAGAGAGAGAGAGAGAGAGAGTGAGTGAGTGAGAGACTGAGTGAGAGAGATAGAGAGAGAGAGAGAGTGTGTGAGAGACTGAGTGAGAGAGATAGAGAGAGAGTGAGTGAGAGACTGAGTGAGAGAGATAGAGAGAGAGAGAGTGAGTGAGAGACTGAGTGAGAGAGATAGAGAGAGAGACTGAGTGAGAGAGAGAGAGAGAGAGAGAGAGAGAGAGTGAGTGAGTGAGAGACTGAGTGAGAGAGATAGAGAGAGAGAGAGTGTGTTTGTGACGGTTATTCTTTCATTCTTTCATCTCCTTCACAGATGTGTCACCTGGCCTGATCTCCACTGCTACCCTTCACTCCCACAGACGCACATGCACACGCACACACACACACTTACACACACACATGCACACTATGTCCAAAGTTAATGTTTGTGTGTGTTTTGCTCTTAAGTCATCTCTAAGTCCAGAAACATACATACATACACTTCTTAGGTTTGCAAATGTAGAAGTGAATGCTTGGCTAATGCACTGCAAGCACACGGTTCTGTTGAACATGCAACATGCGTTCTTTCGCACACAGTTGTGTTACACAATGCTATCTGAGTGCGAACGGCCGCCAGCCGAGAGGGAGATGCGGCAGTCCGGGAGAGAGAGAACACACGGCAGCTGCGTGTCTTGAATTGCCACATCCTCGCTCCTCGGCTGATTAGCCCGATTGGGGGGGCCGGCCGTTCGCACTCACAGCCTGGCCCCGCCCTCCTCCTCGTCACACTATCTTACACTCTCTTAGGTTACATGATAAGCTCAATGTTTCCTAAAGGTTCTGCTTTTGCAGTTGTGGCAACTCTTTTTAAAACACACATCAGTTCAATTCAGTATTAATTCGGCAACTTTAGCTGTATAAGCAGTATAGCATAACAGTGGCGTTGCGAGAGGGGCGTTTACAGTGCCAAGCCCCTGATCTTTTACAAGGGTTGTTTAGGACTAGCGGCGAAACAACATGACCAAGGGGGACACCATTATGCCATTATGAATCCTTACCTGAACACACACACACACACACACACACACACACACACACACACATATATCTTTTAAGTGTGTGATAGTTGAATGACCCACTTGTCTTTCTCTCTTTATGTCTCCATTTAAAGAGAGTCCTCTTTGTCGCCCTCACACTCTCTCAAACACACACACTCATAGACGTAAGGGGAAAGTATTTGCAGTGTGTTGCAGATAACACAGCGCAGTGTTATCAGACAGAGATGAGTTCTGATGGAGTCAAGGTCAGCACACACACATACATTCACACACACACACACACACACACACACACACACACACACACACACACACACACACACACACACACCTCTGCCAAGGTGAGATACTTTTTAAAGACTCAAGATTCCTCCTTTAATGAACATTAGAGACAGTAAGTACATTATAATGAAAGTAATAACTATTGCATGTACATTTACAACAACTACTCTAGTTCACAATTATTATTTTAATCACTATAGAGAACATTTATAAAACTGAATACTGATATTTAACAGGCTTTATTTACTATATACTGATATTTATCAGATTTTATTGGCTGTGTACTGATGTTTTTCCAGACTTTATTGACTGTATACCAAGATTGACCATTTTATTGGCTGTTAGATGATATTTATCAGACTATTGACTGTGCACTCTTATTTACCGCACTTTATTCACTGTATACCGATATTTACCATATTTTATTCCTATGCTGATATTTACCACACTTTATTCACTGTATACCGATATTTACCATATTTTATTCCTATGCTGATATTTACCACACTTTATTTACTGTATACCGATATTTACCATATTTTATTCCCATGTCGATATTTACCACACTTTATTTACTGTATACCGATATTTACCATATTTTATTCCTATGCTGATATTTACCACACTTTATTTACTGTGTACCGATATTTACCATATTTTATTTACTGTATACCGATATTTACCATATTTTATTCACTGTATACCGATATTTACCATATTTTATTCCTATGCTGATATTTACCGCACTTTATTCACTGTATACCGATATTTACCATATTTTATTCCTATGCTGATATTTACCACACTTTATTTACTGTGTACCGATATTTACCATATTTTATTCCTATGCCGATATTTACCACACTTTATTTACTGTATACCGATATTTACCATATTTTATTTACTGTATACCGATATTTACCATATTTTATTCCTATGCTGATATTTACCACACTTTATTTACTGTGTACCGATATTTACCATATTTTATTCCTATGCCGATATTTACCACACTTTATTTACTGTATACCGATATTTACCATATTTTATTTACTGTATACCGATATTTACCATATTTTATTCCTATGCTGATATTTACCACACTTTATTTACTGTATACCGATATTTACCATATTGTATTCCTATGCTGATATTTACCACACTTTATTTACTGTATACCGATATTTACCATATTTTATTCCTATGCTGATATTTACCACACTTTATTTACTGTGTACCGATATTTACCATATTTTATTCCTATGCCGATATTTACCACACTTTATTTACTGTATACCGATATTTACCATATTTTATTTACTGTATACCGATATTTACCATATTTTATTCCTATGCTGATATTTACCACACTTTATTTACTGTATACCGATATTTACCATATTTTATTCCTATGCTGATATTTACCACACTTTATTTACTGTGTACCGATATTTACCATATTTTATTCCTATGCCGATATTTACCACACTTTATTTACTGTATACCGATATTTACCATATTTTATTTACTGTATACCGATATTTACCATATTTTATTCCTATGCTGATATTTACCACACTTTATTTACTGTATACCGATATTTACCATATTTTATTTACTGTATACCGATATTTACCGCACTTTATTTACTATATACCGACATTTATCATATTTTATTCCTATACCGGTATTTACCACATTTTTTGGACTTTATACCGATATTTACCATATTTTATTGACTGTATACCGATATTTGCCACACTTTATTGACTTTATACCGATATTTACCACACTTTATTGACTGTATACTGATATTTACCACACTTTATTGACTGTATACCGATATTTACCATATTTTATTCCTATGCCGATATTTACCACACTTTATTTACTGTGTACCGATATTTACCATATTTTATTCCTATGCTGATATTTACCCCACTTTATTTACTGTATACCGATATTTACCATATTTTATTCCCAGGCCGATATTTACCCCACTTTATTTACTGTATACCGATATTTACCATATTTTATTCCTATGCTGATATTTACCACACTTTATTTACTGTATACCGATATTTACCATATTTTATTCCTATGCTGATATTTACCACACTTTATTTACTGTATACCGATATTTACCATATTTTATTCCTATGCTGATATTTACCACACTTTATTTACTGTGTACCGATATTTACCATATTTTATTCCTATGCCGATATTTACCCCACTTTATTTACTGTATACCGATATTTACCATATTTTATTCCCAGGCCGATATTTACCCCACTTTATTTACTGTATACCGATATTTACCATATTTTATTCCTATGCTGATATTTACCACACTTTATTTACTGTATACCGATATTTACCATATTTTATTCCTATGCTGATATTTACCACACTTTATTTACTGTATACCGATATTTACCATATTTTATTCCTATGCTGATATTTACCACACTTTATTTACTGTGTACCGATATTTACCATATTTTATTCCTATGCCGATATTTACCACACTTTATTTACTGTATACCGATATTTACCATATTTTATTTACTGTATACCGATATTTACCATATTTTATTCCTATGCTGATATTTACCACACTTTATTTACTGTATACCGATATTTACCATATTTTATTTACTGTATACCGATATTTACCGCACTTTATTTACTATATACCGACATTTATCATATTTTATTCCTATACCGGTATTTACCACATTTTTTGGACTTTATACCGATATTTACCATATTTTATTGACTGTATACCGATATTTGCCACACTTTATTGACTTTATACCGATATTTACCACACTTTATTGACTGTATACTGATATTTACCACACTTTATTTACTGTATACCGATATTTACCATATTTTATTCCTATGCCGATATTTACCACACTTTATTTACTGTATACCGATATTTACCATATTTTATTCCTATGCCGATATTTACCCCACTTTATTTACTGTATACCGATATTTACCATATTTTATTCCCAGGCCGATATTTACCCCACTTTATTTACTGTATACCGATATTTACCATATTTTATTCCTATGCTGATATTTACCGTACTTTATTCACTGTATACCGATATTTACCATATTTTATTCCTATGCTGATATTTACCACACTTTATTTACTGTATACCGATATTTACCATATTTTATTCCTATGCTGATATTTACCGCACTTTATTCACTGTATACCGATATTTACCATATTTTATTCCTATGCTGATATTTACCGCACTTTATTCACTGTATACCGATATTTACCATATTTTATTCCCATGCCGATATTTACCACACTTTATTTACTGTATACCGATATTTACCATATTTTATTCCCATGCCGATATTTACCACACTTTATTTACTGTGTACCGATATTTACCATATTTTATTCCTATGCTGATATTTACCACACTTTATTTACTGTGTACCGATATTTACCATATTTTATTCCTATGCTGATATTTACCGCACTTTATTCACTGTATACCGATATTTACCATATTTTATTCCTATGCCGATATTTACCACACTTTATTTACTGTGTACCGATATTTACCATATTTTATTCCTATGCCGATATTTACCACACTTTACTTACTGTATACCGATATCTACCATATTTTATTCCCATGCTGATATTTACCACACTTTATTTACTGTATACCGATATTTACCATATTTTATTCCTATGCTGATATTTACCACACTTTATTTACTGTGTACCGATATTTACCATATTTTATTCCTATGCTGATATTTACCACACTTTATTTACTGTATACCGATATTTACAACACTTTATTGACTGTACACTGATATTTACCACACTTTATTGACTGTACACTGATATTTACAACACTTTATTGACTGTACACTGATATTTACAACACTTTATTGACTGTACACCGATATTTACAACACTTTATTGACTGTATACCGATATTTACCACACTTTATTGACTGTACACTGATATTTACAACACTTTATTGACTGTATACCGATATTTACCACACTTTATTGACTGTACACTGATATTTAAAACACTTTATTGACTGTATACCGATATTTACAACACATTGACTGTACACCGATATTTACAACACTTTATTGACTGTACACCTATATTTACAACACTTTATTGACTGTACACTGATATTTACCACACGTTATTGACTGTACACCGATATTTACAACACTTTATTGACTGTACACTGATATTTACCACACTTTATTGACTGTACACCGATATTTACAACACTTTATTGACTGTACGCTGATATTTACCACACTTTATTGACTGTACACTGATATTTACCACACTTTATTGACTGTACACTGATATTTACAACAGTTTATTGACTGTACACCGATATTTACAACACTTTATTGACTGTACACCGATATTTACCACACTTTATTGACTGTACACTGATATTTACCACACTTTATTGACTGTACACAGATATTTACAACACTTTATTGACAGTATACCGATATTTACCACACTTTATTGACTGTACACTGATATTTACAACACTTTATTGACTGTACACCGATATTTACAACACTTTATTGACTGTACACTGATATTTACCACACTTTATTGACTGTACACTGATATTTACCACACTTTATTGACTGTACACTGATATTTACAACACTTTATTGAATGTATATCGATATTTACAACACATTATTGACTGTACACCGATATTTACAACACTTTATTGAATGTATACCGATATTTACAACACATTATTGACTGTACACCGATATTTACCACACTTTATTGAATGTATACCGATATTTACAACACATTATTGATTGTATACCGATATTTACCACACTTTATTGACTGTATACCGATATTTACAACACATTGATTGTATACCGATATTTACAACACTTTATTGACTGTACACCGATATTTACAACAGTTTATTGACTGTACACTGATATTTACAACACTTTATTGACTGTACACCGATATTTACAACAGTTTATTGACTGTACACTGATATTTACCACACTTTATTGACTGTACACTGATATTTACAACAGTTTATTGACTGTACACTGATATTTACAACACTTTATTGACTGTACACCGATATTTACAACACTTTATTGACTGTACACCGATATTTACAACAGTTTATTGACTGTACACTGATATTTACCACACTTTATTGACTGTACACTGATATTTACCACACTTTATTGACTGTACACTGATATTTACAACACTTTATTGACTGTACACCGATATTTACAACACTTTATTGACTGTACACCGATATTTACCACACTTTATTGACTGTACACCGATATTTACAACACTTTATTGACTGTACGCCGATATTTACCACACTTTATTGACTGTACACCGATATTTACAACACTTTATTGACTGTACACTGATATTTACCACACTTTATTGACTGTACACCGATATTTACAACACTTTATTGACTGTACGCTGATATTTACCACACTTTATTGACTGTACACCGATATTTACAACACTTTATTGACTGTACGCTGATATTTACCACACTTTATTGACTGTACACCGATATTTACAACAGTTTATTGACTGTACACCGATATTTACCACACTTTATTGACTGTACACTGATATTTACCACACTTTATTGACTGTACACAGATATTTACAACACTTTATTGACTGTACACCGATATTTACAACACTTTATTGACTGTACGCTGATATTTACCACACTTTATTGACTGTACACAGATATTTACAACACTTTATTGACTGTACACCGATATTCACAACACTTTATTGACTGTACGCTGATATTTACAACACATTATTGACTGTACACCGATATTTACAACAGTTTATTGACTGTACACCGATATTTACAACACATTATTGACTGTACACCGATATTTACAACACTTTATTGACTGTACGCTGATATTTACCACACTTTATTGACTGTACACCGATATTTACAACAGTTTATTGACTGTACACCGATATTTACCACACTTTATTGACTGTACACTGATATTTACCACACTTTATTGACTGTACACAGATATTTACAACACTTTATTGACTGTACACCGATATTTACAACACTTTATTGACTGTACGCTGATATTTACCACACTTTATTGACTGTACACCGATATTTACAACAGTTTATTGACTGTACGCTGATATTTACCACACTTTATTGACTGTACGCTGATATTTACAACAGTTTATTGACTGTACACCGATATTTACAACAGTTTATTGACTGTACACCGATATTTACAACACTTTATTGACTGTACGCTGATATTTACCACACTTTATTGACTGTACACCGATATTTACAACAGTTTATTGACTGTACACCGATATTTACCACACTTTATTGACTGTACACTGATATTTACCACACTTTATTGACTGTACACAGATATTTACAACACTTTATTGACTGTACACCGATATTTACAACACTTTATTGACTGTACGCTGATATTTACCACACTTTATTGACTGTACACAGATATTTACAACACTTTATTGACTGTACACCGATATTCACAACACTTTATTGACTGTACGCTGATATTTACAACACATTATTGACTGTACACCGATATTTACAACACTTTATTGACTGTACACCGATATTTACAACACTTTATTGACTGTACGCTGATATTTACCACACTTTATTGACTGTACACTGATATTTACAACACTTTATTGACTGTACACCGATATTTACAACACTTTATTGACTGTACACCGATATTTACAACACTTTATTGACTGTAAACTGATATTTACCACACTTTATTGACTGTACACTGATATTTACAACACTTTATTGACTGTACACTGATATTTACAACACTTTATTGACTGTACACCGATATTTACAACACTTTATTGACTGTATACCGATATTTACCACACTTTATTGACTGTACACTGATATTTACAACACTTTATTGACTGTACACTGATATTTACCACACTTTATTGACTGTACACAGATATTTACAACACTTTATTGACTGTACACTGATATTTACCACACTTTATTGACTGTACACAGATATTTACAACACTTTATTGACAGTATACCGATATTTACCACACTTTATTGACTGTACACTGATATTTACAACACTTTATTGACTGTATACCGATATTTACAACACTTTATTGACTGTACACTGATATTTACCACACTTTATTGACTGTACACCGATATTTACCACACTTTATTGACTGTACACTGATATTTACAACACTTTATTGAATGTATACCGATATTTACAACACATTATTGACTGTACACCGATATTTACAACACTTTATTGAATGTATACCGATATTTACAACACATTATTGACTGTACACCGATATTTACAACACTTTATTGAATGTATACCGATATTTACAACACATTATTGATTGTATACCGATATTTACCACACTTTATTGACTGTATACCGATATTTACAACACATTGATTGTATACCGATATTTACCACACTTTATTGACTGTACACTGATATTTACAACAGTTTATTGACTGTACACTGATATTTACAACACTTTATTGACTGTACACTGATATTTACAACACTTTATTGACTGTACGCTGATATTTACCACACTTTATTGACTGTACACCGATATTTACAACACTTTATTGACTGTACGCTGATATTTACCACACTTTATTGACTGTACACCGATATTTACAACACTTTATTGACTGTACGCTGATATTTACCACACTTTATTGACTGTACACCGATATTTACAACACTTTATTGACTGTACGCTGATATTTACCACACTTTATTGACTGTACACCGATATTTACAACAGTTTATTGACTGTACACCGATATTTACCACACTTTATTGACTGTACACTGATATTTACCACACTTTATTGACTGTACACAGATATTTACAACACTTTATTGACAGTATACCGATATTTACCACACTTTATTGACTGTACACTGATATTTACAACACTTTATTGACTGTATACCGATATTTACAACACATTATTGACTGTACACCGATATTTACAACACTTTATTGACTGTACACTGATATTTACCACACTTTATTGACTGTACACTGATATTTACCACACTTTATTGACTGTACACTGATATTTACAACACTTTATTGAATGTATACCGATATTTACAACACATTATTGACTGTACACCGATATTTACAACACTTTATTGAATGTATACCGATATTTACAACACATTATTGACTGTACACCGATATTTACAACACTTTATTGAATGTATACCGATATTTACAACACATTATTGATTGTATACCGATATTTACCACACTTTATTGACTGTATACCGATATTTACAACACATTATTGATTGTATACCGATATTTACCACACTTTATTGACTGTACACTGATATTTACAACAGTTTATTGACTGTACACTGATATTTACAACACTTTATTGACTGTACACCGATATTTACAACAGTTTATTGACTGTACACTGATATTTACAACACTTTATTGAATGTACACCGATATTTACAACACTTTATTGACTGTACACTGATATTTACAACACTTTATTGACTGTACACCGATATTTACCACACATTATTGACTGTACACTGATATTTACAACAGTTTATTGACTGTACACCGATATTTACCACACTTTATTGACTGTACACTGATATTTACCACACTTTATTGACTGTACACAGATATTTACAACACTTTATTGGCAGTATACCGATATTTACCACACTTTATTGACTGTACACTGATATTTACAACACTTTATTGACTGTATACCGATATTTACAACACATTATTGACTGTACACCGATATTTACAACACTTTATTGACTGTACACTGATATGTACCACACTTTATTGACTGTACACTGATATTTACAACACTTTATTGAATGTATACCGATATTTACAACACATTATTGACTGTACACCGATATTTACAACACTTTATTGAATGTATACCGATATTTACAACACATTATTGACTGTACACCGATATTTACAACACTTTATTGACTGTACACTGATATTTACCACACTTTATTGACTGTACACTGATATTTACAACACTTTATTGACTGTACACCGATATTTACAACACATTATTGACTGTACACCGATATTTACAACACTTTATTGACTGTACACTGATATTTACCACACTTTATTGACTGTATACCGATATTTACAACACATTATTGACTGTACACCGATATTTACAACACTTTATTGACTGTACACTGATATTTACCACACTTTATTGACTGTACACTGATATTTACCACACTTTATTGACTGTACACTGATATTTACAACACTTTATTGACTGTATACCGATATTTACAACACATTATTGACTGTACACCGATATTTACAACACTTTATTGACTGTACACTGATATTTACCACACTTTATTGACTGTACACTGATATTTACAACACTTTATTGAATGTATACCGATATTTACAACACATTATTGACTGTACACCGATATTTACAACACTTTATTGAATGTATACCGATATTTACAACACATTATTGACTGTACACCGATATTTACAACACTTTATTGAATGTATACCGATATTTACAACACATTATTGATTGTATACCGATATTTACCACACTTTATTGACTGTACACTGATATTTACAACAGTTTATTGACTGTACACTGATATTTACAACACTTTATTGACTGTATACCGATATTTACAACACTTTATTGACTGTACACTGATATTTACAACAGTTTATTGACTGTACACCGATATTTACAACACTTTATTGAATGTATACCGATATTTACAACACATTATTGATTGTATACCGATATTTACCACACTTTATTGACTGTACACTGATATTTACAACAGTTTATTGACTGTACACTGATATTTACAACACTTTATTGACTGTATACCGATATTTACAACACTTTATTGACTGTACACTGATATTTACAACACTTTATTGACTGTACACCGATATTTACAACACTTTATTGAATGTACACCGATATTTACAACACTTTATTGACTGTACACCGATATTTACAACACTTTATTGACTGTACACTGATATTTACAACACTTTATTGACTGTACACTGATATTTACAACAGTTTATTGACTGTACACCGATATTTACAACAGTTTATTGACTGTACACTGAATTTTTCCAAGCATTATTGATTGTGTACTGATATTTACCACACTTTATTGACTGTACACTGATATTTACCACACTTATTTGACTGTATACTGATATTTACTTGACATTATTTACTGTATAAGGATATTCATCCAATTTTATTGACTGAATTCCGATTTGATTTACTATTAACCAATATTACCAGTCTTTATTAACAGCATAATAATATTTTCAAGACTTTATTTACTGTATACTGGTTTATTATTTTCTCTAAGCAATACTTTTAAACAGTAGCATGACAAAGTACTTTACACAAGAGCATTTTATGGAAGAAAACCATCTTGATGTGTGGTAACTGGTATAAGCAGAATAATTGACTTCTGACTGTTGAGTTATTGAAAATGCACTTTATCTACCACCACTGGGTGAGCATTCATTTTTAATAATTCACCAGCCTGTGGTGAATCTCACACTCTCTCTCTCTCTTTGTGTGTGTGTGTGTGTGTGTGTGTGTGTGTGTGTGTGTGAGATAATTTGACGGTTATTGTGTGTTGTGTTTGCAGCAGCAGAAAATGAAGGTGGCAGCAGAAAATAAGGCTCTCAGCCACTCCGATTCAATGCCGAAGATAGAGAGAGGGAGAGAGAGAGAGAGAGAGAGAGAGAGAGAGAGAGGGATATGAAGAAATGGAGAGATGTAGGATAGAGAACAGACGGCTCGAGACAGAAATGAACCGCCACGGCCAGCAGGTCTTTCAGAGTCACGTTAACACTGAAATATTCAAGTCTCGTTTGCACTGCCCATGTCTTCGTGTTTTCATCATCAAAGTCGTCATGAAACAGCAATCGCAAGCATTTTAGTCTAATAATGTGATGGATTTATGAAAAATAATATTGAATGGAGCCAATCCATCAAAACATCAAAATACTTTCAAAAGTATAGCTACAAGACGCAAACTATTTGCATGTTAACATGGTTCTATTGTGGTAAAATCACTAACCTTTTCTATATAAAGATATATCCAATTTTACAACTACTTCGCCATGGGTTATTATTTTCCTTGCACAATGGACCTTTTTGGAACGTGGAAGTAAACATTTGCAGGGTAAACACAGAGAGCGGTGAACTGGAGTAAATGGGAGATCACAGCGAATATTATTGTCACTTATCCAAAAGAAAAAGTCCATTATTACATTTGAATGTAATAGTGCTGATGTAACACAAAGCATAACGTTATGAACTTAAATAAGATCGCTAGATCTAGACTGCTAAATAAGGCGGAAACGTGTCATCACAGTCTGTGAAAAGGGTCTTTTTGCTGGGCTAGACCAGTCATTAAAATGTTTGCGGATATGCAGAACTCTCTAGGTCTGGGAGGCACTCCACTACTGCCGGCGAGCACAACCAACAGACCCCCCCCAACCCCAACCCCACATCTGATCCACCTGCACCCCCCTCCACCGCCGCCACCGGCAAAACCCAATCCCGCACCAGTGGTTAAGCCTCTGTGCTCCGTCCGCCAGGGGCCGGAGGTCTGCCTCCGATCCGTCTGGGGAGGCGCGGCTGTCGTCCATTAGAGGGTGGAGGAGTGGCGAAGCTACGGCGTATTGGAGAACCGGTCGAGAAAGTGTTTTTATCTCTTTCTCTCTCTCTCTTCCACTGCCGCTCCGCCTTTCCCTCTCTTTTTAAAATTTTTTTGTTAATTTGGCACGATCGGTGTTACGGCGTTTAGGTGCCACACCTTTTTTTTTGTTTCCCTCCCCTTGTCCCCTCTCTCATCCCAGGTAGGGATGACCTGCTGGCAGATGGGGTGGAAGGCACGCCTCTCCCCAGGGAAAGAGGAGGGGGGGTTGTACGTCAGACCGGGGGCTCCCCGGTCTGAGAGAACGAGGGAGGAATGTGGCAGGGTGGAGGGCGTGGCCAGAACATAATTCCGCACACTCGGGAACATAATACCCCTAATCAGGCTAATCAAGCCTCAGAGAGGGATAAAGGCCGACTGGAGATGGCAGTGCGAGAGAGAGAGAGAGAGAGAGAGAGAGAGATTTACGGGCAGCTGTCGCCTCCTTTCCATTAATCCTTTTACATGTGCTTATCCCGGATGTCTCAACCAAAAGAAAAACATGAGATTACGTCCGTAACATGCTAACGCGAATATGTCACACAAGAGGCCGCGTGATCTCCCCCCTCTCCTGAAGCTTACAGGAAGCATTGGATTATAGTTTAAAAATACTTAAAAATGTATATTGTTTTGCACCAAAAGTCATTGTATCACTTTAGAAGACATTCATTTAACCACTGGAGTCTTATAGATGACGTTTATCCTGATTATCTGTGATTTTTGGAGCTTGAAAAGTCTGATCACCACCCACTTGCATTTTAAGGACCGTCTGAGCTTAGATATGATTCTAATTTTCTTAAAATTTGTTCTGGTGAAGACAAGAAACTCATGCACACCTGCAGGGCCACTGAAAAAAAATGAAATGGGACTTTTACTTCCGAAACCAAACTGCTTTATAACAGTGATTATTTCCTCTTTAGAAACGTTCATTGTAGCAGTCTTGTGAATGGTGTCTGAGGCTAGTTCATTCATTCTCCAGCCGATACAGATGGTGCTGTTTAAGAGCAGATGGCTGCACATGTGTCTCCTCTTGGCTCACTTACGGCTCCTGTGGTCTCAAACTGACCCGTAATCTGTTCTCACACCCCTCATGTCATGTTTGTGTTCTTAGCATGTTGATGCAGCAGATTCGAGCTGTTAAGGGACATCATTAGGGTGCTCATTAAGGGGGATTGTTTGCAGGGATGGAGGCTGAGAGTCAACATGTGCTCATTAGAAAACAGTTTTCATAATTGCTGGAATTAGTACGACGCATCAGGGTGTCTTACGGATTTGATTCATCGTCTGATCTTCAAAGTTCAGGTCTGATCACACTTCAGGCATATTAGTCTGATCTTCAGGGTGTAATCTGTCTCTCTCTCTGTGGCTGTAATTCATATTTTACGGTGTGTGTTTGGTGGAGTGCGGCAGGGATAGTTTTGAGGCTTTATATTAGATGCAGAGCATTTGTTAGGACGTCTAAAGGTTTCTCATTCTTCAACAAATGCAGAATGCTTGCTGTCATACAGAGAACAATGGCTCTTTATTACAGCTCATTTGTCATGTATCTCGTGCAGTTGATTTGAGAGGGCTCTGCAGGTCATACACCATCATCTCTCTCACTTCCAGCTCAAAGCCTCAGTGTTTATGTACCTCATTAATCATTTTTTAGCTTAATAATCATGCTACGTCGTAATCCGTTGAGCACATAGACACAGCACATTGAGATTAATAGGATGTTATTAAAGTTAAGTGTGCGTGTGGAACTATATCAGTGTAGGCATGTATATATATATATATATATATATATATATATATATATATATATATATATATAGATATATATACACACAAATTATTCATGTTTGTGTTTGTGTAATTGTTTTAATGTTTTCAATCTGAGAGTTTTAACACTCATTATAATGCAGCTGCTGATTTCCTGAATATAGTTATAAATATAATTAATATTAATATAAATATAATTATCAATATAATTTCTATAAATATAATTAATATTAATATAAATATAATTATCAATATAATTTCTATAAATATAATTAATATTAATATAAATATAATTATAAATATAATTAATATTAATATAAATATAATCCATTTTATATAGATATAATTATAATGAATATAAATATAATTTATATGAATATAAATATAATTAATATTAATATAAATATAATTATCAATATAATTTCTATAAATATAAATATAATTAATATTAATATAAATATAATCAATATTTATATAAATATAATTATAAATATAATTAATATAAATATAATTATAGTTATAAATATAATTAATATTTGTATAAATATAATTATAATTAATATAAATATAATTAATATTAATATACAAATAATTATAAATATATTTAGTATAAATATAATTAATATAAATATAATTATAGTTATAAATATAATGAATATTAATATAAATATATTTATAAATATATTTATTATAAATATCATTATAAAATTAATTAATATTCATATGAATATAATTAATATTAATATCATTATAAATATAATTCATATTAATATAATTATTTAATATATTTAATAATAATAAATACTTATAATAAATATAATATATATGTATGTATGTTTATATTATAAAAATATTAATTCAGATAATGAAAATGATTTACATTATTTACAGCGTTGATAAAAGTGCCTTTAGAATCCAATATATTGTTTGTATCCATATTATTGAATATAAGCCAATAATTCGACAGCAATCCATTTAACAATGGAATTCGTCAATCTGTCCGAGATAGACTTATTATAAGGGCTTGTTTAAGGATGCGTCAATGTACACATTCGTCAGACAGATGCTTTTAGAGCATCTCATTTACGGTATTTTGTTAGGTAGCCTGATCTCATGTGCATCACATTACAGTGGCAAAATCTTTGCAAAACAAAATTACACGTTTCCCTGTGAAATGTCCAGCGGGGGGCGCCAAAATCAAGTGAAACGGTGTCGTAATCAGGATAATAATTAAAGATAAAATAACAAATATTGCAAGTTAAATAAAGACACATAAAATTGCATTGCATCATATTTTACTGTACTATACATGTTATTCTTATTGTACATGTTATTCTTAATAGTTTTCCCCTCATTGAAAAGTTTTCAGCAGCAGCCAGAGCAAAATTTCGGGCTGCTGAAGCAAATTTGATGATATACAGCGTCGAAAGCAATGAATAAGCGCTACATTTGCTTCTCATGTGGTACACGGATGTGCGTGGGATAATTGAAGACTGGTATAAACCTGATATATGATCCCCGAGAATCTCTCACGCATGTGTTGCACTCTTCTCTAGCCTACTACTGTGTACTGGAGCATGCAGGTAACCGGGCTCCCCCCGATATTCGAGCTCAGGTAACAGAATAGCGGATCATATGCACGATTAAACCGCATAAATAACCTCACGCGACTCATTTGAACTATACATGAGAATGTTCTATTTTAAAGTGCAATTCAACCATTGAACAGTGTGAACAGGCCTTTAGCGCGGGTCAAACATTTGTCTATAGCGGGCCGGATGTGGCTCCTGCTCTATCAGATGAGGTGAGTTTGTAATAAATGCATTTAAATGTATTGTTTTTCAAATTATGCATTATAGTAAAAGTGTTTTGATGTAATCAGTGAGTATGTAAAAGAACGCAAAATGTGTGTATATAAAGTCATAATCAGCTGAATTCAGTGAAACTGAATAAAACGCACTGTTGTTGTAGCGCCTCGAGTGTTGTTTTCACCAGCAAAACGTAGAAAGCGGCACAAAAAACTCAGTTTGCAAAAATGGAGTTATAATAACATTCATTCTGTGAGACTGGGTTGTTTTGTCAAATGAATGGCATTGAATTAACACATCATTTACATCGACAGCTCAACAAAAACCCTTTTATGTTTGTTTTCCAGTTTTGGAGCTCAACAGTTCCATTAACTCTCAATGTAAGTGACTCACTGTCTCATTTTTGTAGTAATCAACATTAAGCCAAAAAAATGCTGTTGACTGAACTTAATTTGCACTGAACCCAGAATATTCCACTAAGCAGATGAGAATATTCATACACAAACTAAGTGAATAAAAGATGTTGTTGCAGGTTGGTGTGTGTGTGTGTGTGTGAGTGTGTGAGTGTGTGTGAGTGAGTGAGAGAGAGTGTGTGAGTGTGCGTGTGTGTGTGTGTGTGTGTGTGTGTGTGTGTGTGAGTGTGTGTGTGTGAGTGAGAGAGGGTGTGTGAGTATGTGTGTGTGTGTTGCAGGTTGCGTGTTTGTGTTTGTGTGGTTGTAAAGAAGAATTTTCGGGTAGTTCAGTTTACACGTTTGTTGCTTCCTAAAATGTTATGGAGAAGAACTTTAACTCATATTTAGCTGACGAGAGAGAGAGAGAGAGAGAGAGAGAGAGAGTGTGTGTGTGTGTGTGTGTGTGTGTGTGTGTGTGTGTGTGTGTGTGTGTGTGTGTGTGTGTGTGAGTGCGTATGAGTGTGTGTGTGTGTGTGATGTGCGTGTGTGTGTGTGTGTGTGTGTGTGTGTGTGTGTGTGTTTGTGCACAGCAGATAGTATATTTAGTGTGTGTGGGCGGACTGAGTCAGTTTCACCCCTACATGCCTCACGTACTAATGCCAATATCAGTCCAGTTGTTAATACTGCTCAGACACAACAAACAAAATGAAAACAAAGTGGAGATTTAATGAATATCTTACGGACACTAACAGATAGGGTTCAGTGAACTTTTAGCTGCTGAGAACAATGAGAGTAATGTGTCATGATGTAACATCAGTATATTTGTAATTAGTAACATAATTTAAAAATAGTATGAATCTCACTGCAGACTACAACTGGGATAATTCAATCTAATTGATATAATATATAAAATGATAACATGCATTCTGTGGTGATGCCATAGAGCTACAGAGTGCAACAGTGCCCACCCACTATTTCAGCCGTCTTAGTTCTGGAATTATCTTTCCCATTAATTATTTCTTAAAATCCTTCATAAAAGAGTTGTATGTCATGAACCAAAACAACCAGCTCTGAGGAAAATTACCCAGGAGGGTCTGTGTATCTCTGCGAGTATTGACGCTGACTTTCACACCTGGAGTCGTGAGTTTGAATCCAGGATGTGCTGAGTGACACCAGCCAGGTCTCCTTAGCAACTAGGGAGCTAGAGTCACATGGGGTAACCTCCTCGTGGTCGCTATAATGTGGTTCTCGCTCTCGGTGGGGGCGTGTGGTGAGTTGTGCGTGGATGCCGCGGAGAATAGCGTGAAGCCTCCACATGCACTGCGTCTCCACGGTAACGCACTCAA
Source organism: Xyrauchen texanus (assembly GCF_025860055.1). Classification (NCBI taxonomy): domain Eukaryota; kingdom Metazoa; phylum Chordata; class Actinopteri; order Cypriniformes; family Catostomidae; genus Xyrauchen; species Xyrauchen texanus. The sequence goes on from NC_068322.1 coordinate 1,763,189, forward strand.
CAAGTCACGTGATAAGATGCACGAATTGACGGTCTCAGACGCGGAGGCAACTGAGATTCGTCCTCCACCACCCGGATTGAGGTGAGTCACTACGCCACCACGAGAACTTAGAGCGCATTGGGAATTGGGCGTTACAAATTGGGGAGAATAGTGGAGAAAAAAAATAACAAAATTAATACAAAATTGTGGTATTTTTAAATTATATGTTGCATATACACATGTACATATGCAGTATGTGACCTGTATGAACATATATTTTATATAAGTGTTTGGTATACGGTATAAGTAGGGAGTGTGACTCGATTGCATCATGCACAGTGCGTAATGGGAGTGGGCGGAGCTGCAGAGCTCCTTTGGTGCACATTGTTTGCCACAGCTCTCTGATTGGTGGATCTTTCTCCTCAGGATCATGGGTAGTTCTTCACCAGGAGTTAAATGGAAATATCTACAGCAATTTTTAACATCTATTTTTATGGAATGACAAAAGTTACGACATTTCACCCCAAATTGTTTTAAAAATGCAAAATAACCATATTTAATTGCAATAATAATTTAATTAAAAATGCACATTATGAGGTCACGTGACAACATTGTAGCATGCTACTGTTTGGAAATGTATCATTGTGTAATGCATACGGTTTCACATACCATTCTATAATACCTATCAAATAATACCTCACAGTATGCAGTGCACTAGTATTTCATTCTGTACAAAGAGGTCAGTGTGAGGGATCCTGCTGCGTGAAGAAACATGTCTCTCTGTCTGTCTCTCTGCAGAATGCAAAAATGAGCATGCTGAGAGGAGACTAGACTCAGATGCACCATGTGTGTCTGTCTTGTTTGTGTAGAGGTTCAATGGTGTGTGTAAAGTATGTGTCAAACACAGACACACCTCCCAAGCTTCCATCAACCCAATAAAAGCAAAGAGTGCTGAATGTGAGCTTGTACTCCAGAACACTGCCTTCTGCTGGACACAAACACACACCTCAACAGGGCACAGCCAGAGAGCATGTTCACTTCACTTACACACACATACACACTCACACACACTCACACACTCACTCACACACACACATACCACACACACACATCCTACAGAAACAACAAAAAAACACTTTGGATGGCCACATGGAATGTTAGAACACTCACTGCGGAGGAGAGGCTGCCAATCCTCTGTCGGGGGCTGGACCGGTACCGCCTGGATCTCTGTGGTATTCAGGAGGCCCGGTGGACCGGCTCTGGCTCCTGCCACCATGAGGGGTGGTCAGTGGCAGGAGACTGCAAAACAACAGGGAGTGGCTCTTCTTCTGAACAAAAGAATGAAGGGAGCGTGGCGGTGATGTGTGAGCTCCAGGTTACTTTGGGCTCACCTTCCCATCAACCAGAGGCGAGGAGTGGTGGTCGTGGTTACTTATGCCCCCACTGAAGATGAATATCGGTGGAGGGATGCAAGCTGATGAGTCAGATGCCTTCTATTACCTCCTGCACAGGTGCTAGCTAAAGTGGCTCCTTGGGACAAAGTAAAGTAACCTGCAGCGCCACACCATTACCATCATTAGGGGAAAGAACGGTGATCCAATCTCTGACCCCCAGGAACAGGTTTGCAGATTTGCTGAGCATTTCTGAGAGGTCCTGTGGGAGGGGAAATCCCTCAGCTAGGAAAACAATGTGGGACAAAGTGGAGATGACCCTGCCGAGGCTGCGGTGCCTCAAATATTGGAGGAAGAAGTCACCGTGTAAGTGGTTGGCTGAGGTGAAGTACTGAAAGCGATCCAGAGTCTGAGAACGGGAAAGGCACCGGGCAGAGATGATCTCCCAGGCGAATTGCTGAGGGAGTGTGGCATTTGTGCACAGACTGCCCTATATGACATCATAATAATAGTCTGGACTACTAGATGGGTTCCCGCAGGATTGAAAGGATGCCCTGGTTGTCCCCCTCTTTAAGAAGGGGGACCGCACAGACTGTAACAACTACAGGGGCATCTCACTCCTCAGTGTGCCGGGAAAGGTCCTGGCAATGATTATTCAATAACACCTCGCTACGCACGCTGAAGAGAGGCTTGCGGAGCCCCAGTGTAGTTTCAGGAAAGGGCGGTCCTGCACAGATATTTTCTGTCCATCTGCCACAGCAGAGGTGAAGGGAATTCCTAAAAGACCTAAATCT
>NC_068322.1:1770352-1790352 GCF_025860055.1 Xyrauchen texanus
CTCCCTAAACTGGCCTCCTAAAGCCCAGATACGATTTAAATAATTATAAAACTTGTTTTAAAAAACTCTCATCTGTAGCATCCCTCAAACTACACAGAGAGAATTATGTTTTTTTTTATATACATTTATATATTTATTTAGAGTAAAACACTATGTAGACAGAGGGTCTGGATGGGGACTCTTATTTTGAAATGTTTTTTACACAGAAGAGACTTCGTCAAAGGCGTATTTGAAACCTTTTGTGTATATATTGTATATGTCTATGCTTAATACAGTGTACTACACTTATTTTTTTATATGTCTAAATCGTATAAACAGGCCAGAAATGTGTTTCGAGTGTTTTTGAGTAGGAGTCCTGTACATTGCGGAGTGGGTGTGGATGGGGACTCTTATTCTGAAGTGTCTGGAGGCGGCAGTCTGATAGCGGAAGTTCGTGCTCTAAGTGCTGCAGTTCAGGCGGATCCCGTCGGTGTCTGATCTCAAACTTTGTGTCAAACCCGAAAAACACCCGGAATCAGGTAAGTGACCAACCGAGCCGTCAAATACACTCGATAAAAACCCAGACACGAAAATACAGCCGTTACTGAGGCCCGAGACAGTTTAACATCGCAGGCCTGTGTGTGTGTGTGTGTGTGTGTGTGTGTGTGTGTGTGTGTGTGTGTGTGTGTGTGTGTGTGTGTGTGTGTGTGTGTGTGTGTGTGTGTGTGTGTGTGTGTGTGTGTGTTATTTGTGTTGTCTGTCTGTGTTTTGTGTGTAATGTGTGTGTTTATACGACATTGTGGGGACTAAATGTCCCCACAAGGATAGTAAAACCTGAGATCACCTACATTGTTGGGTCCAGCCAGCGTGTCATGTGTCCCTAACACACACACGCATCACAACCACACGTGTGTGTGTTATATATATAGGTGTGTGTGTGTGTGTGTGTGTGTGTGTGTGTGTGTGTGTGTGTGTGTATGACATTGAGGGGACCAAATGTCCCCACAAGGATAGTAAAACCTGAGATCACCTACATTATGGGGTCCAGCCAGCGGTCCCCTCAAGGGAATTGGTTTATTAAACATACTAAACAATGTTTTTTTGAAAATGTTTCTCTGAGGTTTGGGGATAGAAATTATGGTTTGGTTTGTATAAAATCCATAAAATGCATGGAAGTATATGGAGAGTCCCCACAATGATATAAAAACGAGTGTGTGTGTGTTTCAGGTGATATGGGTGATAAGGAGTTGATGTGGGCTCTGAAGAACGGGGATCTGGATGAGGTGAAGACTCTATTAGTGAAGGTGAGACACATTCATAAATGAGTACAAACACGCCTGAAGGTTCGTGTTCATTTATAGACCCCCATAAACACTACTGATGGTTTCAGATGGTAATAATGCGGTATTTGATAGAAACCATGATGCTGTATGATTTCCATGTTCATATGTGATTTACATGGTACGGCAGGTTGTTTCAAAGTTACTGACATGGTACCCGCCGATATTTGCATTTGAACTGATGTTGCATTACATGTTAAATATATATAAAGAAACAGCGTGTTCACAACAAAGGTTGAGCGATTAATCAGTGCCGATATTTGCATTTGAACTATTGTTATCGGGAAAAATCTATGACAATAGAAGAACCTCTATTTAGGATGTTACATTACATGTTGAATGTCTGTAAGGAAACAGTGTATTCAGAATAGATGTTGAGCGATATATCGGTTTTACCGATTAATCGGTGCCGATATTTGCATTTGAACTATTGTTATCGGGAAAAATCTTTGATAGATGAACCTCTATTTAGGATGTTGCATTACATGTTAAATATATATAAAGAAACAGCGTGTTCACAACAAAGGTTGAGCGATATATCGGTTTTACCGATTAATCGGTGCCGATATTTGCATTTGAACTATTGTTATCGGGAAAAATCTATGACAATAGATGAACCTCTATTTAGGATGTTACATTACATGTTGAATGTCTGTTAGGAAACAGTGTATTCAGAATAGAGGTTGAGCGATATATCGGTTTTACCGATTAATCAGTGCCGATATTTGCATTTGAACTATTGTTATCGGGAAAAATCTATGATAGATGAACCTCTATTTAGGATGTTACATTACATGTTGAATGTCTGTTAGGAAACAGTGTATTCAGAATAGATGTTGAGCGATATATCGGTTTTACCGATTAATCAGTGCCGATATTTACATTTGAACTATTGTTATCGGGAAAAATCTATGACAATAGATGAACCTCTATTTAGGATGTTGCATTACATGTTAAATATATATAAAGAAACAGCGTGTTCACAATAAAGGTTGAGCGATATATCGGTTTTACCGATTAATCTGTGCTTATAGTTGCATTTGAACTATTGTTATCGGGTCAAATCAACATCCTTAATGCAACATCCTAAATAGAGTTTCATCTATCGTCATATATTTTTCCCGATAACAATAGTTCAAATGCAACTATTTGAGTCTCTCTCATTGTTATGTGCTCATTTACAAGTGCTTTTTACAGAACTGCCGGTTCTCTTAAAGAGACAGTACCAGTTTTCAGCACATGTTATACAAATGGCTGTGAATGGTACAAATGATGCTAATTAAAAAAGTATAATCTATGCAATATATGGAATACATGGATAAGCTTCTTAAAGTACCTTATTGTATAATTAACAGCATTAACTGGCAGAGAATTTCTTTCGAACGCAAGCAAAATGGGCGCTGAAATATCGCAGTCTAATCGAACTGGGTAATCTGTATTAATACCCAGCCCAAGTAATAATGCAGTACCATCATGTATTTATCCAAGTACCATGGTATTACCATCTGATGCCACCACTGTATCATGATAGCACCACAGTTCTTTAAACTAAGTACTTTTAATGGACAGATCAGACTCTAGAAACATTTATTGTGTTTGTGAAGGTTAAAGTCTTTTGTGTTGGGTTAAAGGTCTTTTATAGAGCTCAGCTAAAGACACACACACACACACACACTGGGTTGTAGTTCATCTGTTTAGTGTGTATCTTGTCACAATATCACACCACTTCCTTGTGTAATTATACACACAGAAACGAGTTGCATATATGCATAGGAATGGATGTACACGAGGTGTGTGTCAGTGTTGAATAATTGCATGAGTTCTGCTTTCTGTCTGTGGTTCAGAGAGACAGCGAGAGAGACCGAAAAAAAGAGTGTGCGTGTGTGTGTGTGTGTGTGTGTGTGTGTGGTGATATGTGGATGTGGGCAGGAGGCCACAGCCTGTTTGAGCTCCAGCACCTGTATGGGAAGTGTGTTTGGCGCTCAAAGTTTCAGTCTGTAGATGTCATGATGATAAAGGTTATTTACTTTGCAACCCCTGAAGCAGATATTAGACTTGAGTCAATAAAACAAGTCAAAAGTCATGCAGAAGAATCGAGGTTTAGTTATAAAATGCTTGATCATGTTTTATCAGCTGTCTGATCGTTGAAGCTGTTCACATGCAATAATTATAAACATCATGTTATTTTTACACCAGCGGTTTGACCGAGTTCACGCATAGAAGCGTCATGATGGTTTGTTGTGGGTGAATCTAACAAGAACATGTTCAGGTCACATTTCAACCCCCCAAAAAACTATTTTTAGGGCCATTTAAAGAGACAGTTCACCCAAAAATGAAAATACTCCCATCATTTATTCAGCCTCATGCCATCCCAGATGTGTTTGACTTTCTTTCATCTGCAGAACACTAAGATTTATAGAAGAATATCTCCGCTCTTTAGGTCCATTCAATACAAGTGAATGGTGACCAGACATTTGAAGCATATAAAGACAGCATAAAAGTAATCCATACGACTCCAGTGGTTTAATCCATGTCTTCAGAAGTGATATGATAGGTATGGATGAGAAACACAACAATTATTAAGTCTATTTTTACTATAAATCTTCACTTTAACTTTTACTTTAAGATGTGAAAGTGAAGCTAATCAGGCACCACATGTGACTGTCATGTGTAAAATTGAAAGTGGAGATTTGGAGTAAAAAGAGGACTTAAATGTTGATCTGTTTCTGGAAAGACAATGCAACTTCTCTGTCTTCAACCACAAACACCTTTCTTAAAGAGACAGTACCAATTTAGCGCTTGTCAAGCATATCGATGTAAGTTGCACAAGTGCATAGATACAAACATGTTACAAAATGTAGTAAGTGTAATTAATGTGTAAATACATGAATATTTAAAAGGCACAATCATACATTGTGAAATATTTTAACATCAGAACCCTGAAAATTGTTTGTGCTGCATCTATATAAAAAATATTTATATATATATTTTTTTTGCATAGTAGTTTTGGTATAGTAGAACTTAATTATTATCGTTAATTAATATTGAGTCTATGGCAGCCGATAGAAAGGTTTGAGGGAAAGTTATGAAATTTGGCACACCGATACTGGACAGTCTGATCTGTTACCACAGCAAATGTGGCGTCTCTACCTCAAACCCTCTAGCGCCACCAACGGCCCAAAGTTTGCTCTCACGTTTATGTTAATAACTTTTGAACTGTGAGTCCTAGAAATGAAATTCTAGACGATTCGATTACAACCCTATGATGTCATTTCCCGCCATTTCCTGCCATTTTTAAATTTCGGAATAAATACTTTTTCAAACTCGTCCTAGGCCGCTTGTCTGATTTGCACGAAAATTGACGTGCATCATCTAGAGGCATGCACGACAAAACATAATTCACAGAATTTTGATAAACCGTACCGTTTCAACGGTACTTCAAATGGCATTTCAACGAATTTGGCGGAGAACGCGTAAAATTGAACTTGAGGCTGTATCTCTGCAACTTTTTGGGGGGATTGGGATGAAACTTGGTACGTGTCATCACAGTTAGGCCCTGAGGTTACCTGCTGAGTTTTGATGCACTGCCCCCTACTGGTCACGAGATATGAAAAATGCATAAATTGTCATAAAATCATCAAATTGGTCTCATTAGATTCAGTGTGGTATAGCGAGTCCAACGATATTAAAAATTCTATGTCGGCCATTTTGTAATTGGTAATAAAAGCTGTATTTTACGAACGACTTGGCGTATCGTTACGAAACTCGGTATGTGTATTTGGCACCATGCTTCGATGGGACTCAAAAAGTTTAGAAACAGCGCCACCTTGTGGTCAAAGATTATAATGCTATTTATAAAAATGCTAATAGCTATTGACTCCTTTCACCTACTGTCATGAGACTGGTCTTGATAGATTCTGTGGTTCATGCCGAGAACAATGATACCAATTATGTCATGATCGAGCAAATTTTCGGTCCGCCATTTTTAAATGTTTTGAAGAGCGACTTTTTCGAACTCCTCCTAGACTGTTTGTCCGATTTGCGAATTGTGATAAACCGTAACATTTTCGATTGGCGTTTCAACGAATTTGACGTAGAATGCGCAAAATTGTACTTGAGGCTGTATGTCTGTAACGCTTTGAGGGATTTGGACGAAACTTGGTACGTGTCATCACCATTAGGCCCTGAGGTTGCCTGCATCATTTTGGCACACTGCCCCCTACTGGTCAGGAGATAGAGAAATGGCTATTTTGGCTTCTAACTCTTTAACGCTTTCCTGCATAACCATCATGCCCTGAGCTGGGTTTTTTTATGATTGAAAGTTTACTTTTTCTAACTCCTCATACACTTTTGATCGGACTCTAACCAAAAACATGTCACAAAGCTTCTTTTGCTGCTCGTGGTGCAGATAATTGGCTTGACCCCCGGTATTGCTGCTTACAGATATATTTATTATTATTATTATTATTATTATTATTATATTTTAAAAATAATGATAATAATAATGAGAAATTAATTTAATCTAAATGAATGGATAACAGACTGACTTATTAGCGTGCTCATTAATATAATGTGATATAATGCTGTGTTTGTGTTTTGTGCAGGCTGAGGATGTGAACCGGACTCTGGAGGGAGGCAGGAAGCCTCTTCATTATGCTGTAGACTGCGGTCAGGCTGAGATACTGGAGTTTCTGCTGTCTAAAGGAGCCGATGTCAATGTAACTGTCCTTCTGCTGTTATATACCAGCACACACACACCTCAGATCAGCTCTGTGTGTAGATTAATATCTAAATGTTTAACACGTTGAGTCACAAGAGTAGATATTAGTCCTGCATGGCTGCTGTCATTAAAAACCATCAGCCCGAAAACACAATTTGACTGTAATATGAGCTCAGTTGATCCGTTAGTATATTAACTTAATTGAAACACCCTTTCAGCTGGTGAACGTTGTTTGAAGGCCTGTTCAAACCAAGAGCAAAATACTATGTGAAGTGAATGGCAGAAATGTATTTTATATGTAGAACACAAGAAACGATTAAATGCCTGTTTCAGTACTATGACGATTAATTGTCTTTTGGGGCTTTTGCAATTAATTGTAATATTAATTGTCATATTTCTTAAGGTGCATGTGTGCTTCATACACATTAAGAAGTAATTTTTACATATTTAACTTGTATATAATTTAACATAAAGGCTTTAAATATCAAAGTATTTCTAAATCCTTAAAATATGTTTCTTCTTTTGTTCAATTTTTGATTTGGATTTTAATTTTTTTGGATCCATGTAATTTTACATTTAGTAATGTTATATTATATTTTTTTATAAAAAATTAAATGTAATTTATTTTATTTAGATAATTTAGAACTTGTATATTTTAAATAATTTTTTATATATAAAAAATATATATTTTTTTATATAATAATTTTATTTGGATAATTTAGAACTTGTATATTTTAAATAAATTTTTTATATATAAACAAATATATAATATTTTTAATATAATAATTTTATTTGGATAATTTAGAACTCAGTATATTTTATATTAAAATTTTTTATAAAAAATAAAATATATTTTTTTATATAATTATTTTATTTGGATAATTAAGAACTTGTATATTTTATATTATAATTTTTTTTTATACAATTATTATGTTTGGATAATTTAGAACTCACATATTTTATATTATATATTTTTGATAAAAAATTTAATATAATAATTTTTAATATATATTTTTTATTTATAGTTTAGAAATCATATATTTTATATTATATTTTTTATTAAAAAAAAAATTTGTTTTAGATATATTTATGATATTATATTAAATAATGTAATAATCTCACTTTTGCACATTATTTTATGCTCTTTGATTAAACCCACAAGCCCTTATTAAGATTATCATGAAGCAAAACCAGCTTTCGTTTCATCATTCTATCATCATCACAGGCAGCATATAAGTAATCCATAGTTGTGGATGTAAAACAGATCAATATTTAAGTACTTTTTTACTATAAATCTCCACTTTCACTTTTTTGTGCATATCGCCGCCTACTGATTGGGCTCGTCAAAGCAGGACTTAAATATTGAACTGTTTCTCACCCACACCTATCATATTGCTTCAGAAGACATGGATTAAACCACTGGTGTCTTATGATTACTTTTATGCTGCCTTTATGTGCTTTCTGAAGATTCAAAGTTTTGGTCACCATTCACTTGCATTGTAAGGACCTACAGAGCTGACCTACTCTTCTATGAATCTTCACGTGTGTTCTGCAGAAGAAAGAAAGTCACACACATCTGGGATGACATGAGGGTGAATAAACAATGACGGAATTTTCATTTTTGGGTGTACTGTCCCTTTAAAACCGTGTGTTTGAATCCGCTATGGAACATTTCCCATTACACGATCATTTAAAGTGATGTCGGAGCGCTTTGCGTTCACTAGTTCACTTTATTTGCATGTTTGTATTTTCGCGGGAGTTTCGGCACGCACGTCAGAGCACTTGAGAAGCGTTCACGCGCTCTTCCGGACCAGAGCTCAGTGGTGCTCGGAGTGCAACTGAATACACACTGTTGATGGCGTTTATGTGTTAGACACAAGCAGAAGCCATACATCAACACTGTCCAGAAGCGTCGCCGATTTACGGCTCAGTTTTACTTTAATAGTGGCACTTGCGAAGACAAATGTAATAATTTAGCTTGTATGAAAATATTTAGCTTTTGGGTTTATTCGCCCTTTATCGTTCATCTGTGTCCCATCATCAGCGCTCGGTGTGTTCTCTCGGGGGAGACTGACACTGATTACCCTGCAAAATGAGAAATCTTGTGAGATAAGAGACTTCTGAAGCTGTCTGATAAACGCAGCGTGCGCCTTCCTCTCTAATTCATGTAGTGCTTCAGAGAACGGTGCTGAGAGGTGTTTTTTCACCGTCATTGCACCGACGTGTCCTTGTGTTGAAGGCGTGTGATTTGTGATACATACGTTAAAATATTTTGGACAGACTTGACTGAAATGTTACTTATGATCTTTGTTTTGCAGGCTCCTGATAAACACGGCATCACTCCGCTGCTGTCCGCTACTTATGAGGGTCATGTGGCGTGCGTTAAGATTCTTCTAGAAAAGGTATTGGCACGTTTGCACACACTCCATTCAGTAAGCTGTGTTTGTGCATGCACGTGTGTGTTTTAGCGGTATGCACAATAGCTAATATCTCAATATGAGTCATTTTAAATCACTAATGGTATATATCATGAAATAGGAGGGGGGGGTTGTTAAAAATGATGCATGATAGAGCTTTCGATTTAGCACATTACTTTAGTGTGATTATTTCGATGAAAAGTAGTTAATCATGCACCTAAGCCGTACGTAACTTCCATAATAAGGAATGTTTCTGCAATCGGACCAAGTAGAGCTTGTTGCACCACCTTGATGTTGCAGCAGGGGGCAGTCAGCGCGACTCCAGCTGTACATGCAACACGCCTCGACAAACCAACGAGATCCGGCAGAACAGCCGTCCACAAACAGATGCACCTTTGCCCTCAAAGACCGCTGGACCGAGCACAACAGAACGCGGGAATCTCGATTCGGGTTTTGGATTGCCTTTAACTCAATCGGACGATATTCCGACTTTTTTCGTTATCGCATCGGCCAATACGTTTTCCCGTTTGGCCGATTTGTTTCTTGAGGGCGCTGAGAATCTCCAGTTTGCATGTGAAGCGTCTGAGACATGTAAACAACCAGTCACGGTTCGCTTCCTTACGTGCCATCGTGTTACTATGATAACAGTCCGGTGTGCAACACGGTGTCATTTAAACTTTCCTTATATCTGTCGCGGGACAGCCGCGTTCGAGCTCATAATGTCGGTTTCATTCTCCCTCTCTCTCCTCAACAGCTCCCTGTAACTTTTAACTGTCTTGTCTAATGATAAAAAGGCAAGTAGTATAATTTATGCTATTAATTGAGATTATTTCGATAGTGGTGGTGGTGTAGTGGGCTAAAGCACAGAACTGGTAATGAGAAGGTTGCTGGTTCGATCCCCACTGTCACCACCATAACTCCAGGTTGCTCCGGGGGGATTGTCCCTGTAATAAGTGCACTGTAAGTCACTTTGGATAAAAGCATCTGCCAAATGCGTAAAAATTTAAATGTAAAGGATAAATTAATCGGCACATCATGTAATTAATTTGATTCAATCTTTGATTGTTTCTTCTTTTTTTTTAATTGTTTCAATTGTTTGTTGGGTTCAACACAAGTTAAGCTCATTTAAAAGCATTTTGTAGCATAATGTTGATTTCCTCAAACTGAAATAGCAATATTAAGAATTTTTGACTTGTTCCTCCTTTATTTAAAACAACAAATGCAAATAAAAAAAGCGCAAAAAAGCGCAAATGTGTGTTCCAGTGAGACACTCACAATGCAAGTCAATGGGGTTTAATCTGTAAACATGAAAACACTGTTTCAGAAGTAAAGACACAAGACGTAAACAATATGCGTATTAACATGATTTTACCCTGATAAAATCGTACTCATCTGTGTAATGTTATATCCAATTTTACAATTTTGTTGCCATGACGATGAAACCCTGTAATCCCAGTATGGTCTATAACTTGACACAGAAAAGGTTAATAAGTTATTTTATCAGAGTAAAATCATGTTAACACACACACATTGTTTATGTCTTGTGTGTATACTTCTGAAACAGTGTTTTAATGTTTAAGGATTAAACCCCATTGACTTGCATTGGAAGTGCATCACGGCAACTTGTGATTATCAGCATTAAGCCACAAGTGCTGCCGATTGAGCTCAACTTGTATTGAACCCGGAACATTCCTATAACTGTCTAATGTATCATTAACTAACTAACTAGAGTAATTCCTGTTTTTGGGTCCAGTGAATGAAGTGCTCTGCACATGAAAGGAACTTTGTCTTATTTAACTATTTCCTCTTTTTATGTTGAACTTGACGGACACACACCAAAAGATACGATTGCTCATAAATGAACGGTCAAAATCTGTTGCAATTAGTACCGTTGCAGTATATGCAGTCGTTTGTATTGTGGAGCGTTGAGAGGTGACAGAGAGGGCTTTTTGTTTGTGTGTTTAAAAGCGTGTTGTGCTGAATAAAGGCTGTAAACGGTGGCATCAGCGAGGTCATACAGGGTTATATAATGGGGGGCGGGCATTACTGCCCCTCTGCACAGCACTGCACATTCTGTACTGCGAGATCCCCTGAGATTTAACACACACACACACACACACTGAGGATGTCCCTCAAGAGCCCCGTCTCACTGCTAACTCCAAGGGGTTCGTCACATACTGGTGGCATGTTGAACACACACACACACACACACACACACACACACACACACACACACACAGTGGTTCTGGGGCCGTTGGGCAGCTCTGATGTTTTGCTAGTGACCGATCAGACTGCCGTGGCTGTAAAGGTGGACTTCCGAAATGTGAAATATTCCTGATAATTTGCAACTTAACATAATGACAATATTGAAGGGCAAGAGTTTTAGTTTAGGCTTTAGAATAGGGCTGAAACGATTAGTCGACGTTATCAACTACGTCGACAATAAAAAATCGTCTACAAAAACGTTCGTTGTCGAATAGTCATTTGGTGTCATTTAACGTAACATGAGATGACATTCATCTTTAAAGATGAGAGCAGCACTGCAGGTCGTGCTTGATCGAGGAGAGGCAGAAAACACAGATCACAGTCCAGATGCTCTAAACTTTCCAAACAGCTTCAGCTGATGTAGATCGCAAAGTTTGAGGGAATTATAATGCAAAAATACTAAATAAGTAAATTCAGAAGCACTCTTGCGGAGCGGAGCCGTAGCTCTTTAAAGGAAACACCCGGCGTTACATCTTTAATGCAATTATATTTAATGCGTTACAGCTTTAATGTGGTTATATTTAATGCGTTACATCTTTAATGCAATTATGTTTCATGCGTTACATCTTTAATGCGGTTATATTTAATGCATTACAGCTTCAATGCGGTTATATTTAATGCGTTACATCTGTAATGAGGTTATATTTAATGCGTTACAGCTTTAATGCGGTTATATTTAATGCGTTACAGCTTTAATGCGGTTATATTTCATGCGGTTATATTTCATGCGTTACAGCTTTAATGCGGTTATATTTAATGCGTTACATTTTTAATGCGGTTATATTTAATGCGTTACAGCTTTAATGCGGTTATATTTAATGCGTTCCATCTTTAATGCGGTTATATATAATGCGTTACAGCTTTGATGCGGTTATATTTAATGCGTTCCATCTTTAATGCGGTTATATTTAATGCGTTACATCTTTAATGCGGTTATATTTAATGCGTTACAGCTTCAATGCGGTTATATTTAATGCGTTACATCTGTAATGAGGTTATATTTAATGCGTTACAGCTTTAATGCGGTTATATTTAATGCGTTACAGCTTTAATGCGGTTATATTTAATGCGTTACAGCTTTAATGCGGTTATATTTCATGCGGTTATATTTCATGCGTCACAGCTTTAATGCGGTTATATTTAATGCGTTACATCTTTAATGCGGTTATATTTAATGCGTTACAGCTTTAATGCGGTTATATTTTATGCGTTCCATCTTTAATGCGGTTATATATAATGCGTTACAGCTTTGATGCGGTTATATTTAATGCGTTACAGCTTTAATGCGGTTATATTTAATGCGTTCCATCTTTAATGCGGTTATATTTAATGCGTTCCATCTTTAATGCGGTTATATTTAATGCGTTCCAGCTTTAATGCGGTTATATTTCATGCGTTACAGCTTTGATGAGGTTATATTTAATGCGTTACATCTTTGATGCGGTTATATTTAATGCGTTACAGCTTTAATGCGGTTATATTTAATGCGTTACATCTTTAATGCGGTTATGTTTCATGCATTACAGCTTTAATGCGGTTATATTTCATGCGTTACATCTGTAATGCGGTTATATTTAATGCATTACATCTTTAATGCGGATATATTTCATGCGTCATCTTTAATACGGTTATATTTAATGCGTTACAGCTTTAATGCGGTTATATTTAATGCGTTACATCTTTAATGCGGTTATGTTTCATGCATTACAGCTTTAATGCGGTTATATTTCATGCGTTACATCTGTAATGCGGTTATATTTAATGCATTACATCTTTAATGCGGATATATTTCATGCGTTACATCTTTAATACGGTTATATTTAATGCGTTACATCTGTAATGCGGTTATATTTAATGCGTTACATCTTTAATGCGGATATATTTCATGCGTTACATCTTTAATACGGTTATATATAATGCGTTACAGCTTTGATGCGGTTATATTTAATGCGTTACATCTTTAATGCGGATATATTTCATGCGTTACATCTTTAATGCGGTTATATTTAATGCGTTACATCTTTAATGCAGTTATATTTCATGTGTTCCATCTTCAGGGCTTAAAGTATTCCAGCACCCTGCCGGATCTCCGGCGTGAAGCCGTGAGGGAAAAAAATAAAATAATATTTGGGAACCTGCGCATGCGGTTTAATATTTTCTAGTCAATTTATTTCACCTACCAATCATATGAGAGTACTGGGGCAGTGGTGGCTCAGTGGTTGAGGCTCAGGGTTACTGGCCAGAATGTCGGGGGTTCAAGCCCCAGCACCACCAAGATGCCACTGTTGGGCCCTTGAGCAAGGCACTTAACTCCAGGTTGCTCCGGGGGATTGTCCCTGTAATAAGTGCACTGTAAGTCGCTTTGGATAAAAGCGTCTGCCAAATGCATAAATGTAAATGTAAATGAGAGGAACGCAGCTCTAACTATCGTTACAAGCCTATCAGAAGCAGAGAAGGGCGGGTCCTGGCAACACAGTATGATTGACACCCATACGTCAATC
Source organism: Xyrauchen texanus (assembly GCF_025860055.1). NCBI lineage: Eukaryota > Metazoa > Chordata > Actinopteri > Cypriniformes > Catostomidae > Xyrauchen > Xyrauchen texanus. Next base: position 1,783,575 of record NC_068322.1, read on the forward strand.
TCACATTAGCGTTGTCGGTGAAATGGAGCGCAAGTTTTTGAAGCCTGGGGATGATGTCCTAGCAATAGATAAAGGACTCAAAAATAAATGGCGCTGGGCGTGGATTGAAGAAAGTACTGCCTTTTGGCAGTTGGTGCCAGAAACTGAGAGAGCCCGATTTGCTCGAGGAAGCTACTGTATGCCAGCAGCGGTAAGAAAGTGCTTGCTCGTCATGATTTAGACTCCGGTCATAGAGCCGCTGCCCGTGCACTCAAACTTACCACGACGTTGCCGGAGCAACTGTTACAGCTGACACACCGTTGTCTATGACTGACCGTGTCTGCGATTTAAAAATACGTGCAGAACATGATTTGTCATTCAAAATTTCGCAGCCACTGGTCACCCTGTGTAGAAAACTAGCTGAAGACAAAAAAGCGTTAACTAGCCTGTCGGTTTCAAATCAACATGCGAGTTACATGAACACTCCATCTTCTGGTCCAAATGTCTTAAAAAGAACGAGTTTGCAGGACTTTGCTTACAACCCGGAAAAAAAGAAAAAATAAGTGATAATGGCCTTGATTTTCACTTCTAACCTTCAGTTTAGCAGTTCAGTTCTTTAGCACTTTGAGCACTTGTTATTTAAGCACTTGTTATTGTTCAGAAGAAAACACTTTATTTGGCATATTGCTTTTAAATAAATGGTGCAAAGCATAATCATTGAAGAGAAGTGAATCTGTCCATCTCAGTCTCAGTTTACCAGTTTTTTTAAGCACTTTAAGCTCTTGTTACTGTATTTTTGTTATTATCATCAATATTTGAAGATAAGTCTGTCTGTGCAGTTCCTCCCCCCCACCCCATCAAAAAAGTTCAGGCTCAGGATTTTTTTTCACTTTAACCCCTGCATCTTTAATGCGGTTATATTTCATGTGTTCCATCTTTAATGCGGTTATATTTAATGCGTTACATCTTTAATGCAATTATATTTCATGCGTTACATCTTTAATGCGTTACATCTTTAATGCGTTACATCTTTAATGCATTACATCTTTAATGCATTACATCTTTAATGTGGTTATATTTCATGTGTTGCATCTTTAATGCGTTACATCTTTAATGCGGTTATCTTTAATGCATTAAAGCTTTAATGCGTTACATCTTTAATGTGGTTATATTTCATGTGTTACATCTTTAATGTGGTTATATTTAATGCGTTACATCTTTAATGCGTTACACCTTTAATGCGGTTATCTTTAATGCGTTACATCTTTAATGCGGTTATATTTCATGCGTTACATCTTTAATGCGTTACATCTTTAATGCGGTTATATTTAATGCGTTACATTTTTAATGCGTTACATTTTTAATGTGTTACATTTTTAATGCGTTACATCTTTAATGTGTTACATCTTTAATGTGGTTATCTTTAATGCGTTACATCTTTAATGCGGTTATATTTCATGCGTTACATCTTTAATGCGTTACATCTTTAATGCGTTACAGCTTTAATGCGTTACAGCTTTAATACGGTTATATTTCATGCGTTACATCTTTAATGCGGTTATATTTCATGTTACATCTTTAATGCGTTACATCTTTAATGCGTTACAGCTTTAATGCGTTACAGCTTTAATACGGTTATATTTCATGCGTTACATCTTTAATGCGGTTATATTTCATGCGTTACATCTTTAATGCGTTACATCTTTAATGCGTTACAGCTTTAATGCGTTACAGCTTTAATACGGTTATATTTCATGCGTTACAGCTTTAATGCAGTTATATTTCATGCGTTTCATCTGTAATGCGGTTATATTGAATGCGTTACATCTTTAATGCGGTTATATTTCATGCGTTACATCTTTAATCCGGTTATATTTCATGCGTTACATCTTTAATGCTTTACAGCTTTAATGCGGTTATATTTCATGCGTTACATCTTTAATGCGTTACATCTTTAATGCGGTTATATTTCATGCGTTACATCTTTAATGTGTTACATCTTTAATGCGGTTATATTTCATGCATTACATCTTTAATGCGGTTATATTGAATGCGTTACATCTTTAATCCGGTTATATTGAATGCTTTACAGCTTTAATGCGGTTATATTTCATGCGTTTCATCTGTAATGCGGTTATATTGAATGCGTTACATCTTTAATGCGGTTATATTGAATGCGTTACATCTGTAATGCAGTTCTATTTCATGCGTTACATCTGTAATGCGGTTATATTTAATGCGTTACAGCTTTAATGCGGTTATATTTAATGCGTTACATCTTTAATGCGGTTATCTTTAATGCGTTACATCTTAAATGCGGTTATATTTCATGCGTTACATCTTTAATGTGTTACAGCTTTAATTCGTTACAACTTTAATGCGTTACAGCTTTAATACGGTTATATTTCATGCGTTACATCTTTAATGCGGTTATATTTCATGTGTTACATCTTTAATGTGTTACAGCTTTAATGCGTTACAACTTTAATGCGTTACAGCTTTAATACGGTTATATTTCATGCGTTACATCTTTAATCCGGTTATATTTCATGCGTTACATCTTTAATGCTTTACAGCTTTAATGCGGTTATATTTAATGCGTTACATCTTTAATGCGTTACATCTTTAATGCGTTACATCTTTAATGCGTTACATCTTTAATGCGGTTATATTTCATGCGTTACATCTTTAATGCGGTTATCTTTAATGTGTTACATCTTTAATGCGGTTATATTTCATGCGTTACATCTTTAATCCGGTTATATTGAATGCGTTACAGCTTTAATGCAGTTATATTTCATGCGTTTCATCTGTAATGCGGTTATATTGAATGCGTTACATCTTTAATGCGGTTATATTGAATGCGTTACATCTGTAATGCGGTTATATTTAATGCGTTACAGCTTTAATGCGGTTATATTTCATGCGTTAAATCTTTAATTTGGTTATATTTAATGCGTTAAGGCTCTCCTAAGCAACCAAATTGGCCCGCTTGGCCAACAAGAGCAGATTGTGTGTGTGTGTGTGTGTGTGTGTGTGTGTGTGTGTGTGTGTGTGTGTGTGTGTGATGCCCGCTGGCATTTTCAGAACTCTGGGCGGAGTGAACACTAAAAATCAATTCTTCTTAAAACATCTGTTGGACTGTCGATGTGGTCTGTTCTCAGGTGAAGCTCACTGCTGTCAAACGCGTGAGCCTGAGAGCAGGTCATGAACGCCCGCAGGACAAAACAACAGAGGGGGCTTCAGATTGAGCACTTTTATTGCGTTTCGAATGGAGCCAATGTCTACAAACAATACTAGCTGAAACTGACCTGTGTGTAAAGGGGAATAATTCAGTCGGCATCCACCGTAACGATCAATACACTGTATTGATCCATATAGAGGATGCGGTGTAAAATATTTCTGGCCCGGTCGATTACCCCCCTGTATGCATCAGACCCTCAGTGTTACTCAATAATGGCTTAATGAGCTCTTACTGGTCAGCTGACAGCACTGGGGGCGTGTCATCAGTACTGTGAAGGGTAATCTAATGTTGAATAGCATTGGCCATTAGTAATGGTGTTATAAGGATTTGTTCTCCTGGGCTATTTGGATCGATTACGTTTAGATTAAAAAGAGTCATTCAAGATCCTTAAAGGGGTAGTTCACCCAAGATAAATTCAGTCATTGTTTACTCACCCCTGTGTTGGTATAACCCAATATGACTGACTTTCTTTTTCTGAACACAAAGGGAGAAATTGTAAAATATGTTGTGCTCTGTGATGTCATAAAATGGCAGTTTATGGTGACCATGTCTTCAAGCTTCAAAAGAACGCATTAGTATAATTCAGACGTCTAATTAATTATTCATGAGACTCATGATTGTTATGAAAACATACGATGAGGATTGGTGAGAAACAAACCGAAACTATTGAGACTCGTGAGACCGCATGAGAGCCATAGTTCACGCAGCCTGTTGGCGAAAAGGGCCGTTTAAGCGTAAACACGTTTTGTTTATCTAGAAAACAGGTCCTCCACTGTGATACTAAATAACAGAACACCGCTGCACACAAACCAGAGAATCTGAAGAGTTTGTAGAATCGATGCATTTCTATGCCCAGCCTTATTTTTTATATTTTTAACCGGAATGTTCAGTCAAACGTAGATGGAGTTGGCAGGAATGTCTGTCGCCTGTTCTCCATTCTGAACCTCCGTCTGGAGAGAGCGATACCTACGTGTTTCTCTCTGTTTAAGTACTTGTTAAAAAAATAAGGCTGGGCATAGAAATGCATCTATTCTTGGATGACAAACTCTTCAGACATATTTTGTTAGTTCGGTTCTCTGGTTTGTGTGCAGCTGTGTTCTGTTCTTTAGTATCACTGTGGTGGACCTGTTTTTTTTTTTAGAAACAAAACGCGTTTTCGCATGAACGCCCCTTTTCGCCATTGTGAACTACAGATGACGTGCAGAGGACAGCAATGTGTTCGTCAACCGTTTCACTAAATAATACATTCAATTATTATCACAATTTCTCCCTTTTGTATTCAGAAAAAGAAAGTCATATTGGGTTATACCAACACAGGGGGGAGTAAACAATGACTGAATTTACATTTTTGGGTGAACTACCCCTTTAACAGTTCCATTTGCGATTCTTTTAGTTCTTTTGAAGAAGAAATAAATGCAAAGTGAGACATGACAAAATTAACTAAAAAGATGCGGCTGAGGGGGGGTTGCTCAGTGGTAAAGGCGCTGACTACCACCCCTGGGTGGTTCGCTAGTGACTCCAGCCAGGTTTCCTAGGCAACCAAATTGGCCCAGTTGCTAGGGAGGGTAGAGTCACATGGGGTAACCTCCTCGTGGTCGCTATAATGTGGTTCGTTCTCGGTGGGGTGTGTGGTGAGTTATGCGTGGATGCCGTGGTCGACACCTCCACACGCGCTACGTCTCCGTGGCAACGCATTCAAAGGTATGAAGAAGTATATTTAAAGGGATGATACCGGCAGATATCCTGTAATAAGTTCATTTCTAACTGGGTAAAAGCAGTTTGTTTCGGGTTTGCTGAGATCTTGTCTCACTGTGTGTGTTTCTCCAGGGCGCGGATAAGGAACGGAAAGGTCCTGATGGTCTGAGCGCGTTCGAGGCGGCCGAGAGCGATGCCATCAAAGAGCTACTGAAGTGAGTCACGCTGGCGGCAGCAGAGAGGGTCCAACCGCAGCCACTGGATCAACACACACACACACTCTGTGTCCGCCCGCGGGCAGCATTCAACTCTAGGTTTCCTTTTGTTTTTGTTTAGTTTTTCTCCATGATCTTTTTTTATTTTGGGAGGTGGGTGGCTCTCTAGTTTATGGGAATCAGCCATTGGTTGATGGACCTGTCACTCATGTCATGCCTCCGTATGGACCAATGGGAAAGCGCTCCGACTACGCCTGTATAACACCACTAAACACTTTAGAGTTCAGACTACAGCGTAAAGACTCAAAAGTACAAACGATGATGTGTGCATTTATTTTTCGGACTGTAAGGCCACAAAAAGACGTGATTGTAATTTTTAAAATGAATGGTTGTATTCTGCGCTCCAATCCTCCTTATTTTCTCATTCACAACAACGGCATTCCCACAGTCCTCATATTAGAACAAAATAATGACTCGCTGGCCTGAACGTTTGCTTTTGTGCCCCTGCTGTTAATAAAGATGAATTCTCAGCTGCTGTGTGCTTGTGTTAAACCATTGAGCCAGATGAGTGGATGTCTCTCTCTCTCTCTCTCTCTCTATAGAGGAGGACATGTCTCTCTCTCTATATCAGGACATGTCTTAATCTCTCTCTCTCTCTCTCTCGAGGTGGACATGTCTTACTTCTCTCTCTCTCTCTCTCAAGGTGGACATGTCTTACTCCTCTCTCTCTCTCTATAGAGGAGGACATGTCTCTCTCTCTATATCAGGACATGTCTTTCTCTCTCTCTCAAGGTGGACATGTCTTACTCCTCTGTCTCTCTCCCTCTCTATAGAGGTGGACATGTCTTACTCCTCTCTCTCTCTCTCTCTCTCCTCCTCTCTCTCTCTCGAGGTGGACATGTCTTACTCCTCTCTCTCTCTCTCTCAAGGTGGACATGTCTTACTCCTCTGTCTCTCTCCCTCTCTCTATAGAGGTGGACATGTCTTACTCCTCTGTCTCTCTCCTCTCTCTATAGAGGTGGACATGTCTTACTCCTCTCTCTCTCTCTCTCTCTCTCCTCTCTCTCTCCCGAGGTGGACATGTCTTACTCCTCTCTCTCTCTCTCAAGGTGGACATGTCTTACTCCTCTGTCTCTCTCCCTCTCTCTATAGAGGTGGACATGTCTTACTCCTCTGTCTCTCTCCCTCTCTCTATAGAGGTGGACATGTCTTACTCCTCTCTCTCTCTCTCTCTCTCTCTCTGTCCTCCTCTCTCTCGAGGTGGACATGTCTCTCTCTCTCTCTCTCAAGGTGGACATGTCTTACCTCTGTCTCTCCTCTCTCTATAGAGGTGGACATGTCTTACTCTCTCTCTCTCTCTCTCTCTCTCTCTCTCTCTCCTCCTCTCTCTCGAGGTGGACATGTCTTACTCCTCTCTCTCTCTCTATAGAGGTGGACATGTCTTAATCCTTGCTCTCTCTCTCTCAAGGTGGACATGTCTTACTCCTCTGTCTCTCTCCCTCTCTCTATAGAGGTGGACATGTCTCTCTCTAGATCAGGACATGTCTTACTCTCTCTCTATAGAGGTGGACATGTCTTTCTCTCTCTCTCTCTCTCTCTGCATGATGGTATTTCAGCTTTTCAATACAGCCTTGAAATGCACCTT
>NC_068322.1:1795352-1797852 GCF_025860055.1 Xyrauchen texanus
CTCACTCACACACTCACTCATTCACACACTCACTCACACACACACACACTCTCACTCACACACACTCACTCTCACTCACACACACTCACTCTCACTCACACACTCACTCACACACTCACACACACACTCACTCACTCACTCACACACTCTCACTCACACACTCACTCACACACTCACTCACACACACACTCACTCACACACTCACTCACACACACACTCACACATTCACTCACACACTCACTCTCACTCACACACTCACTCACATACACACACACTCACACACACTCTCACTCACACACTCACTCACACACACACTCACTCACACACTCACTCACACACTCACTCTCACACACACACTCACACACTCACTCACACACACACTCACTCACTCACACACTCACTCACACACACTGTCACTCACTCACACACTCTCACACACACACACACACACACACTCACACACTCTCTCACTCACACACACACTCACACACACACACTCACACACACACACACACACTCACACACTCCAGTTGAGTTCCAGTTCAACTCTCCAGTGAGAGAAGTTTTATCTGTGAGTTTGGTTCACGAACACGCCCTGTTGTGTGTGTGTGTGTGTGTGTGTGTGTGTGTGTGTGTGTGTGTGTGTGCACCGTTCAGACTAATCAAAAACTACTCATACTATTTCACATTTTTTATTATATTTATTCAAATAAATAAATTATACTAGGGCAGATTAGAACGGGGTGTCCTTTTACTAGAGGCGAAAACTGAATGCTGTTATCTATAGCAAATGAAATGCTCAATACTGTCCTCTAGTATTAATTCTGAACTTTCCTTATTGATTCCCCAGAATGCCCTCATGAAACATGATTATAATGTTTATGATGAATGAGTGTGATGTTGGCGTTTGCCTAGATGAGTCCAACAGTCCACATTAATGCTAGATTTGCCAGCTGTGCTAATTAGTAAACACACACACTTCCTGTCTGTCTTACAGTTGCCACGGTGACTCACACTGTGAACATCTACCCTGAAATGTTGTTTAATGAAGTATCAAATCCAAATTACTTTAATGATAATTATTTGTCTCTGTATTGACAATTGTGTCTGAGAGCCTCCGTCATTATTTACAAACACTCACACACTCACACACACACTCACTCTCACTCACACACACACTCACACACTCACTCACACTCACACATTCACTCTCACACACACACACACACTCACTCACACACTCACACACACACACACACACATTCACTCACACACACACTCACACACTCTCACACACTCACACACACACACACACTCACACACTCATACACACTCACACACACTCACACACTCACTCACACACACACTCACATACTCAATCACTCACTCACACACTCTCACTCACTCACTCACACACTCTCACTCACACACTCACACACTCTCACTCACACACTCACACACACACACACTCATACACACTCACACACACACTCACACACTCACTCACACACACACTCACATACTCAATCACTCACTCACACACTCACTCACACACTCATACACTCACTCTCACTCACACACACACACACTCACACACACACACACACACACACACACACACTCACACACACACACATTCATACACACAAACACACACACACACACTCACACTCAATCACTCACTCACACACTCACACACACACACACTCACACACACACACTCACACACACACTCACTCACTCACTCACACACTCTCACTCACACACTCACTCACTCACACACTACACTCACACACACACTCAATCACTCACTCACACACACACACACTCACACACATGTTGTGTTTCCATGTTTTATGGGGACTTTCCATAGACATAATGGTTTTTATACTGTACAAACTTTATATTCTATCCCCTAAACCTAACCCTACCCCTAAACCTAACCCTCACAGAAAACTTTCTGCATTTTTAAATTTTCAAAAAACATAATTTAGTATGATTTATAAGCTGCTTTCCTCATGGGGACCGACAAAATGTCCCCACAAGGTCTAAAATTTCGGGTTTTACTATCCTTATGGGGACATTTGGTCCCCACAAAGTGATAAATACACGCTCACACACACACTCACACACACACTCACTCACTCACTCACACACTCTCACTCACTCACACACACACTCACTCACACACTCACACACACACTCACTCACACACTCACTCACACACTCTCACTCACACACTCACACACTCACTCACACACACACTCACACACACACTCACTCACTCACACACTCACTCACACACACTCTCACTCACTCACACACACTCACTCTCACTCACACACTCACTCACTCACACACTCTCACACACACACACTCACACACTCACTCACACACACACACTCTCACTCACACACACACACACACTCTCACACACACACACACTCACACACTCACTCACACACACACACTCTCACTCACACTCACACACACACACACT
>NC_068322.1:1802852-1852852 GCF_025860055.1 Xyrauchen texanus
GTGAGAGTGAGAGAGAGTGTGTGTGTGAGAGTGAGATGAGAGAGTGTGTGTGTAGTGAGATATATATATATAGAGAGAGTGTGTGTGTGTGTAGAGAGAGAGAGTGTGTGTGTGTGTGAGAAGTGTGTGTGTGTGAGAGAGAGTGTGTGTGTGAGTGAGAGTGAGTAGTGTGTATATGTGAGAGAGAGAGAGTGTGTGTGTGAGAGAGAGAGAGTGTGTGTGTGTGTGTGTGTGTGTGATGAGTGAGATATATATATAGAGAGAGTGTGTTTGTGTGAGAGAGAGAGAGTGTGTGTGTGTGTGTGTGTGTGAGATATATATATAGAGAGAGTGTGTGTGTGTGTGTGAGAGTGAGATATATATAGAGAGAGAGAGTGTGTTTGTGTGTGAGAGAGAGAGAGTGTGTGTGTGTGTGTGAGAGTGAGATATATATATAGAGAGAGTGTGTGTGTGTGAGAGTGAGATATATATAGAGAGAGAGAGTGTGTGTGTGTGTGTGTGAGAGAGTGAGAGTGAGAGAGTGTTCGGCCCGCACAAATTATCAACACAGAACAAGACAAGTACATCACCCATTGGACAAACACCTTCAAAACCAACACAAACTGGACTTTTATTCGGCACTAAATCGAGAGTACACTGTTGCGAACTACCTGAGCACAGTGAGTGATGTGAAACTCAGGAAAACCCTGACGATGTACAGACTCAGCGAGCACAGTCTGGCCGTGGAGACGGGCCGGCGCAGACAGACCTGGCTCTCCCGTGAGGACAGGCTCTGCTCGCACTGCATCCTGGGAGTGACGGAGACCGAGCTGCACTTCCTCACAGAATGCCCAAAATATAAACGCATCAGAGACCACTATTACCCCAAAATTAATCAAATAGTTCCCCAATTTAACACCTGTAATCCAACCCAAAAACTCTGTTTCATTCTTGGCGAAGAAGCCAAATGTTCAAATATAGCTGCAAAATTTGTTGCATCTTGCCACATCCTGAGGGACGACCAGAGACCAGCAAACACCCAATAAACACACACTCACTCACAGCCCAACACACACTCACTCACAGCCCAACACACACTCACTCACAGCCCAACACACACTCACTCACAGCCCAACACTCACTCACAGCCGAACACTCACTCACAGCCCAACACTCACTCACAGCCCAACACTCACTCACAGCCGAACACTCACTCACAGCCCAACACTCACTCACAGCCGAACACTCACTCACAGCCCAACACTCACTCACAGCCGAACACTCACTCACAGCCCAACACTCACTCACAGCCCAACACTCACTCACAGCCGAACACACACTCACTCACAGCCCAACACTCACTCACAGCCCAACACTCACTCACAGCCCAACACACACTCACTCACAGCCCAACACTCACTCACAGCCGAACACTCACTCACAGCCCAACACTCACTCACAGCCCAACACACACTCACTCACAGCCCAACACACACTCACTCACAGCCCAACACACACTCACTCACAGCCCAACACTCACTCACAGCCGAACACTCACTCACAGCCCAACACTCACTCACAGCCCAACACACACTCACTCACAGCCCAACACTCACTCACAGCCGAACACACACTCACTCACAGCCGAACACACACTCACTCACAGCCCAACACACACTCACTCACAGCCCAACACACACTCACTCACAGCCCAACACACACTCACAGCCGAACACACACACACTCACAGCCCAACACACACTCACTCACAGCCGAACACACACTCACTCACAGCCGAACACACACTCACTCACAGCCCAACACACTCACTCACAGCCCAACACACACTCACTCACAGCCCAACACACACTCACAGCCGAACACACACTCACTCACAGCTGAACACACACTCACTCACAGCCGAACACACACTCACAGCCGAACACACACACACTCACAGCCGAACACTCACTCACAGCCGAACACACACACACTCACAGCCGAACACACACTCACTCACAGCCGAACACACACTCAAAACACACACTCACTCACAGCCGAACACACACTCACTCACAGCCGAACACACACTCACTCACAGCCCAACACACACTCACTCACAGCCCAACACACACTCACTCACAGCCGAACACACACTCACTCACAGCCGAACACACACTCACTCACAGCCCAACACACACTCACTCACAGCCCAACACACACTCACAGCCGAACACACACTCACTCACAGCTGAACACACACTCACTCACAGCCGAACACACACTCACAGCCGAACACACACACACTCACAGCCGAACACACACTCACAGCCGAACACACACTCACTTACAGCCGAACACACACACACTCACAGCCGAACACACACTCAAAACACACACTCACTCACAGCCGAACACACACTCACTCACAGCCTAACACACACTCACTCACAGCCCAACACACACTCACTCACAGCCCAACACACACTCACTCACAGCCGAACACACACTCACTCACAGCCGAACACACACTCACTCACAGCCCAACACACACTCACTCACAGCCCAACACACACTCACTCACAGCCGAACACACACTCACTCACAGCCTAACACACACTCACTCACAGCCCAACACACACTCACTCACAGCCCAACACACACTCACTCACAGCCCAACACACACTCACTCACAGCCGAACACACACTCACTCACAGCCGAACACACACTCACTCACAGCCCAACACACACTCACTCACAGCCCAACACACACACACTCACAGCCGAAAACACACTCACTCACAGCCGAACACACACTCACAGCCGAACACACACTCACTCACAGCCGAACACACACTCACTCACAGCCAACACACACTCACTCACAGCCCAACACACACTCACTCACAGCCTAACACACACTCACTCACAGCCTAACACACACTCACTCACAGCCCAACACACACTCACTCACAGCCCAACACACACTCACTCACAGCCCAACACACACTCACTCACAGCCCAACACACACTCACTCACAGCCTAACACACACTCACTCACAGCCCAACACACACTCACTCACAGCCCAACACACACTCACTCACAGCCGAACACACACACACTCACAGCCCAACACACACTCACTCACAGCCGAACACACACTCACTCACAGCCCAACACACACTCACTCACAGCCCAACACACACACACTCACAGCCGAAAACACACTCACTCACAGCCGAACACACACTCACAGCCGAACACACACTCACTCACAGCCGAACACACACTCACTCACAGCCCAACACACACTCACTCACAGCCCAACACACACTCACTCACAGCCCAACACACACTCACTCACAGCCGAACACACACTCACTCACAGCCGAACACACACTCACTCACAGCCGAACACACACTCACTCACAGCCCAACACACACTCACTCACAGCCGAACACACACTCACTCACAGCCGAACACACACTCACAGCCGAACACACACTCACTCACAGCCGAACACACACTCAAAACACACACTCTCTCACAGCCGAACACACACTCACTCACAGCCTAACACACACTCACTCACAGCCGAACACACACTCACTCACAGCCCAACACACACTCACTCACAGCCCAACACACACTCACTCACAGCCGAACACACACTCACAGCCAAACACACACTCACTCACAGCCGAACACACACTCACAGCCGAACACACACTCACTCACAGCCAAACACACACTCAAAACACACACTCACTCACAGCCCAACACACACTCACTCACAGCCCAACACACACTCACTCACAGCCCAACACACACTCACTCACAGCCCAACACACACTCACTCACAGCCGAACACACACTCACTCACAGCCGAACACACACTCACTCACAGCCAACACACACTCACTCACAGCCCAACACACACTCACTCACAGCCGAACACACACTCACTCACAGCCTAACACACACTCACTCACAGCCGAACACACACTCACTCACAGCCCAACACACACTCACTCACAGCCGAACACACACTCACTCACAGCCGAACACACACTCACTCACAGCCGAACACACACTCACTCACAGCTGAACACACACTCACTCACAGCCGAACACACACACACTCACAGCTGAACACACACACACTCACAGCCGAACACACTGTATCAGACCTACACACATTATATAATGTTCAATTCCAAGTTCACTGTTCCTTTGTGTTTTTTATATAGATTTCTAAATCCTTTTTATTTTATTTATTAATCTTTGTATATTTTATTATTAATGTTTTATGCTATCAGTATTATTATTTTGTGTACTAAATGTTCTAAATCATTTTCTATGTTGTTTTGATGCTTTGGCAATACAAAATGTATTTTTTTGTCATGCCAATAAAGCTTTCTGAATTGAATTGATTTGAGTGTGTGTGTGTGTGTGAGAGTGAGATATATATATAGAGAGAGTGTGTGTGTGTGTGTGTGTGTGAGAGAGAGAGAGAGAGAGTGTGTGTGTGTGTGTGTGTGTGAGAGTGAGATATATATATAGAGAGAGTGTGTGTGTGTGTGTGAGAGTGAGATATATATATAGAGAGAGAGTGTGTGTGTGTGTGTGTGTGTGTGTGTGTGTGTGTGTGAGAGTGAGATATATATATATAGAGAGAGAGAGAGAGAGTGTGTGTGTGTGAGAGAGAGTGAGATATATATATAGAGAGAGAGTGTGTGTGTGTGTGTGTAGTGAATGTATATATATAGAGAGAGAGAGTGTGTGAGTGATATATATATAGAGAGAGAGTGAGTGTGTGTGTGTGTGAGATGAGATATATATAGAGAGAGTGTGTGTGTGTGTGTGTGAGAGTGAGATATATATATAGAGAGAGAGTGTGTGTGTGTGTGTGTGTGTGAGAGTGAGATATATATATAGAGAGAGAGTGTGTGTGTGTGTGAGAGTGAGATATATATATAGAGAGAGAGAGTGTGTGTGTGTGTGAGAGTGAGATATATATAGAGAGAGAGAGTGTGTGTGAGTGAGTGTGCGTGTGTTTGTGAGAGAGAGAGCGTGAAAAGTCAAGAAAACAGGCCAAGCAAATATGAGCTGTTTGTAGTCATAGTAGGGCTTCTTGCTAAAGCACAGAGAATTTCCAAAGCTGAATTTAATTACACTTCAGTCCAGACTCGGTATAGATCCGAGTGTGTGTGTGGCTTTGCAATGTATTAGTCATAGTTCTCAATGTGAGTGGCATGGACTGAAGGTTTGTGAATAACCACGTCTTTAATGTGCGTTTCCAATGGAAGTGCATCTTAGCAGCGCGTGCAGAGAAATTCCCCTGTTTTCTCATCGGCCTTTGAGTGGCGGATCGCAGCCAAACCCAGCTTCCTCTTCAACCCTAACGCCCTCAACTGAAGGACCACTCGCAGAGAAATCGATGCCCGCTAGACCGCTATTAGAAAGATTTTAATTGCGAATAAAAGAGGATTTATCACTGCTGCTTGTCTGAGGACTAGTGCATTGTGGGAAATGAGCAGAGGGGGCGAAACTCTCCACCACAGACCCTCAAAAATGCACAGACTCTTTCATGGGCTCTGATCCAAAACCTAGTGAGCTGCCTACATAGAGAGCATTTTAAGGAATCATAGAAATGATCTTCTGAAGCCTCTCGCTTACCGCTTTTTGTATTCAGGGATAAAACGACGCAATATCTGAGAGTCTGGCCGTCGTGCTGTTTTCAGAGGTAGAGTTCTGCTACATCTGCACATTCAAACTAATAATAACAATCTGACTTTTGCCAGTCCAGGGAACTTACAAGAAACAGGATTTACAGATTATTCCAGTTCTATTGGACCATTTCTTTGGCTAGACCCAAACAAGTGAGAAAGCACTTGGAAAAGTTACCATTACGCCAGTGCTGGTATGTGCAGTGTTCTATTTTATAGTTGTTTTAGCTCAGTTAGACTTTAAAGGAATATTCCAAGTTTAGTGACAAAAGAAATCACAATAAATGAAAGTTCGTCAGGGCCTGGGTCGCTCAGCGAGTTTTGAGTCACGCATTCGAATCCAGGACATGCTGAGTGACTCCAGCCAGGTCTCCTAAGCAACCAAATTGGCCCGGTTGCTAGGGAGGGTAGAGTCACATGGGGTAACCTCCTCGTGGTCGTGATTAGTGGTTCTCTCAATGGGGCGTGTGGTGAGTTGTGTGTGGATCGGGGAGAGTAGCATGAGCCTCCACATGCTCTGAGTCTCCGCGGTGTCATGCACAACGAGTCACGTGATAAGATGCGTGGATTGACGGTCTCAGAAGTTGAGGCAACTGAGACTTGTCCTCCACCGCCCGGATTGAGTAACCGCGCCACCACGAAATGAACTATCTAGACACGACTGTTTCCCGTAACTGTAGCAACTGTGTCGCACATCCATCGTTCGGACCGCGTTGGTTCAACAGCATAGAGCTGTCATCAGCGGCTGTGGTTCAGGTGGTAGAGCGGGTCAGCTGCTAATCACAGGGTTGGCGGTTCGATTCCTGGCCCACACGACTCCACATGCCGAAGTGTCCTTGGGCAAGACACTGAACCCCAAGTTGCTCCCACTGGCAGGCTAGTGCATGGCAGCTCCGCCTCTATCATTGGTGTTTGAATGGGTGAATGAGACGCGATTTGGTAACCGCTAATGTTAAAAAAAGCGCTATATAAGTGCAGACCGTTTACCATTTATACATGCACCAGAAAGCTGCCGAAGACAGGAAAACTGCATGCACTGTGTAATGCGACCGATACATATGATGCTGGTTATGATGGAACGTGCGGCCATAATCACACCTATTATATCGCTTATGAAGACATGGATTAAACCACTTTTATGATGCCTTTATGTCCTTTTCTGGCCACCATTCACTTGCATTGCATGGACCTACAGAGCTGAAATATTCTTCTAAAAATCTTCATTTGTGTTCTGCAGAAGATGGCATGAGAATGAGTAAATGATGAGAGAATTTCCACTTTTGGGTGAGCTAGCCCTTTAATGTTTCTCTCTGCTCGTTTCATGCAGCCCTTTCTCTCTGTAATGAAAGTATGGCAGTACATTCAGGTTTATGGGTCCGTCTGAAGAGAACTGAAGTTAGAAACGGTGATTGTAATCCGAGTGAAGCGCTGCGGGTCTGCGCTGCTGCTTTAAAACCCTGCGGGGTAAAACATATCCGACTGCCTTGAGCTGTCACCCCACCCGGCGGGCCAATATCAGCGCTGCCATCGCACCCAGGCAACAGAACATTACAGAGGCGATGATAAATGAGCAGACTCTCAGTGTGGGAGTGAATATTACCCTCCACCACCATAACTGTGAATTGATTATTTTCTGTTTGAATGTGTTTGCGCATTTGGCCATGGTGTCCAGAGGGACTTTGGTTAAAGTCAAACACATATAAAGGAGGTTATGCAGTACGGTATTGATTTCTCCCCAGTCCCCAAGGAGCCACGTTTTTATTTAGCCGGACGTTTTTAATGCTGTGTGGTTGTAATGGTGTCTTATGGCATCTTGTTTACTGCGGTGATAAGGAGACACTGTTGAGTACTTCATCATTTCCCAACTGGCTTCTTGAAAAAATAACAATGCCATACTGTCTGTGTGTTTTGCTGTAGATATTATAGATATCCACACATTCCTCTAGGTCATGTGGAAAACCTGCAGATAATACAGCTGTCACTCTTCTTTTGACCGCTTTATCCGATTTACACTCAGGAGCAAATTCACTTGGGGTGGCTCTGGCTCAGGTGGTAGAGCGGGTTGGCTGCTAATTGCAAGGTTGGCGGTTTGATTCCCGGCCCTCATGACGCCACATGCCGAAGTGTCCTTGGGCAAGACACTGAACCCCAAGTTGCTCCCAATGGCAGGCTAGCACCTTGCATGGCAACTCCGCCTCTATCATTGGTGTTTGAATGGGTCGCAGTGTAAAGCTCTTTGAATACCGCTAAGGTTGAAGTGCATAAGTGCAGACCATTTTCCATATAAGAACGAATCATGTTCATTGAAAGCGCTGCACTGGTTTAGTCCCCGATTCACTAAAGCAATTGTGCAGATCACGCAATGGTGCAAACGTGGTCATAAAGTCGACACAATGCAATTGGCAGTTCCAACCTTGATGAGCGCCATACAACAGCTGCCTTGTAAGGTGCTAGCCTGCCATTGGGAGCAACTTGGGTTTCAGTGTCTTGCCCAAGGACACTTCGGCATGTATTGTCGTGTGGGCCGGGATTCAAACCACCAATCCTGCGATTAGTGGCTGACCCACTCTACCAACTGAGCCACAGCCGCCTCGATATAAAATTCAGTAAACCGCCTGCTTTCCTCGGGTGGTAAAACGCAATCTGAATTATCCCGGAGAAATAGCACTGGGTTTTGAGAATGAAGTTTTGAGAATGTTTGAATTCTTTCCCAGTTTCCCAGTTTCTTCAGCATAAACTGACTGAAGTTCTCCGTTTTTAAAGGAATAGTTCACCCAGTAGTTTTTGGGTGAACTAGATTGAAAAAGAAGCTTTGAGTTCTAAAAGTTAGTGTGTTTTTATGCTAAACTGACCTTTCTATATCTCAAAAGATTACCTTTAAGAATGCACGATTATTTCTCCATTCGTCTTCTGTGTAATGACTGCGGCACTTCTGTCTGTTTGAGATGGCCGATGTGGGTCGTGGAGAAGGGTTGTGGTGTGCTGTTGCCATGCAGCACTTTGCATTCTTTAGGTGCATTCCTGTGCTCTCCAACTCTTTAGACAATTTTAGTGTCACATGACTGCCAAACTCACAGATAAAATCCTTGAGCAGCCGCTTTCCTCCCCGAAATCAGATACACAGACGGGAGGCGCTCTCAAGAGCGCTGCTAATGAAACTGATCTACCACTGGAGAGAAACACACATCAGCTTATCGGAGTGGATATGTCAGGAAAATACTCCGAGAGGGACCGCAATTTAATGAAAGAAGTAAAGTTTTGTTATTCTGGGCATAGATAGGGTCTGTGATTAATTAAATCTGTCTCTTTCTCTCAAAATTAAACCGTGGCCCGGTGAATAACGTTTATGACTCAAAACGTATATATCTGACTTTATTCAGAACTTTATAATTCAGTTCAAATTCCTCTGTTGGTTTAAAATCAATTGGTGTGATTGTATTTTGTGGTACAGATTCCTATCGTGTGTTTAAACGTCTTTTCATCAAGACCACAGATGTTTGACGGCTGATTCTGCTTTGACTTTGGTCAGGACTGTTTTCATTATCACAGCAAAGAAACGAAAGAAAAAATGCATTAACTGGCCGTATTGTGTCTATAACAACCATGTCTCATGGAAACACATTACTGTACCAGAGATTATTTAGCAGATATGGGCCACTTCTATTAAAATTAATGGGAGAAATTGGAACATGCAATCAAGGAGCTCTGAGCGCCCAACGGTCAACGGATGTAGAACGTTTTTTTCTCAAAATCTCACTTTGGTGTCCCCCCGTTCAAGTAGATAGGAGCTGCACTGCCATGACTGGAAATACTGTAACCTCCTGAGAGTGTTTCAAAGATAGCCAACAGTGGACTGACTTGCTATAAAGTTAGGAATGCCCAATTTCCACTACTTTGTAGGTCATTGTGGGGATGCGGTTACTCTCTAAGTCTCAGTTGCCTCCGCTTATGAGACCATCAATCCGCGCATCTTATCATGTGACTCGTTGTGCATGACACTGCGGAGACTTGCAGCATGTGGAGGCTCATGCTACTCTCCGCGATCCACGCACAACTCACTACACGCCCCATTTAGAGCGAGAACCACTAATCGTGACCACGAGGAGGTTACCCGTTGTGACTCTCTCCTCCCTAGCAGGGCTGGACTGGGAAGAGTAACCGGCCCGGGATTGGTCCAAAAGTTGTTGAGCGAGCGGGGGGAGGGTTGTGTTTGAGCCAGAGTTGTTGAGCGGGGTTGGTGGTGGTGTTGTTCGCTGCCTTTTCTGCATGTCGCGGCGGCGTTTTGTGGTCCGTTCTGCATAACGCAGCGGCTCATTTTAGCTTATCGCGGCCCATTCGACACGTTGTGGCCAACACACCGGACCCCTTGGTTCTCCCAATGGCCAGTCCTCCCCACCTGGAAAATGCCAGATTACCAGTACAGCCCTGCTCCCTAGCAACTGGGCCAATTTGGTTGCTTAGGAGACCTGGCTGGAGTCACTCAGCACGCCCTGGATTCAATCTTGCGACTCCAGGAGGGGTAGTCGGCGTCAATGCGCAAATTGGTTTTTATGTGGCTTGTACGTATCACGCAGTTCCCTGGTGAGAAACACTAGAGGCAGGTTATTACTTATTTCGATTTTGTTGATTTAAAAATAGGGATGGGACGATATATTGAATTTACGAACCATATCGAGGCAAAACTCGATATTTCAACATTTGATACATTGTTTTCGGTCTATGTGATCATAAACGATATGACCCGTCAAACATCAGAATCTCATCATCGCTTGATTTTACCCCTCCTGCACATTTCTACACCATTTACAGGGTTCACACAAGGTCCTTGAAATGCTTAAAGTACTTGAATTTAGCTTTTAGAAATTAAAGTGCTGGAATATCTGGAACATTGTCCTGTTTTGTTGAAAAGTGCTTGAAAACAGAACATTTCTTCCGTGTAATGTGTCTCCATCCCACACTCCACTTTCATTGAAAAACATGTCTTAATAACCTTTCTGTTCTTTAAAGTCACATAAAAAAGTAAAAAGAAATATAAACTTTGTTCACAAATAGCACGGATACTCTAATAAATGAACTGCAACAGCTGTGCGAGTCTGTGAGTTGCTCGTTTAAAGTCGTTGTCACTCTTAAAGTGACAGTACCATTATAGTGCTTGTTATGCAGATGAGAAACTCTTATTATTTAAACTTTAATATTGTGTATTAAAGAACTTTATTTTGATTATGAGAAATTATGATGTGCATTTTGC
The DNA here is from genome assembly GCF_025860055.1 of Xyrauchen texanus. Classification (NCBI taxonomy): domain Eukaryota; kingdom Metazoa; phylum Chordata; class Actinopteri; order Cypriniformes; family Catostomidae; genus Xyrauchen; species Xyrauchen texanus. Next base: position 1,813,813 of record NC_068322.1, read on the forward strand.
GCAATTTAGTTTTTAAATTCGTTTATCGAACCAAATCGTGAGAAACATATCATCCCTATTTATAAATCAAAAGCACATTTACCTTATAAACCTCATCTGTTTGGGAGAAAATGTAACTCGCTTTTAGCACCACTTAGTGGACATTTCAACTCGTACGTGTAAATTAACATAATATCTTTACAGCAAAATTGTTGCCTCAGTCACCTAATTTCATGAGTTCAGGCTGGTCTAAAATGTGCATTAGCACATACAAAAATGGCATTTATCTTTTAGGAATTTTTCCTTTACATCATGTCAACCATCTTTTATATGTGATTGACCCAAATCTGACTCAAAATTGAGTCATAAGAGGCGGTCACGTGATTTTTTGTTTGTAAGAAGGTCATTAATGAGCGTGTACTTGACTCAAGGAATAACAGGTTATATTTGCATATGAACACTCTGTACACTTCCACCTCATTAGAAATCCTTTGATCCCAGAATATGAGCCAAGTGCTCCATAAACGCTGAATAAGAGCCACTCTCCAAGAGAGCTTTTCTATGCTAATGAATGAGAAATGGTGTCTCCTGACCTTTATCCTGGCAGTCGGAGAGTATTACGATATAAAGTACTTCTCTGGAGGCCAAATCAGCCCTGTGTCTGGCATGGACGTCTCTGAAGTTTTGGGTTTTCACTAGAATTGAATTAAGCGTTTTTTTGGGCTGTTTTTCTGGGAATGGTTAACATCTGGTACATTATGAAATCATACAGTCATTGGTGTTTTCCATTGGAAATCATTATGTAGCCTAAAGCAATACTCCATGTTTTCATTTACATTCTACTGTCGAAATATATTAGGAAAAATCATAATAAAATTATTAGTAGGTTGGTTCATTTTTCTCAGCGGGCGTAAAAGTGTGATTTCGCCATCCCGTACTACACTGTAATAGATGTCTGCGAATTTAACGGTAAAAATAACGGTAACACTTTACAATAAGGTTGCATTTGTTATTGCATTAGATATCAGGAACTAACCATGAACAATATATTTTTGCAGCCTTTATTAATCTTGTGTAATGTAAGTGTATAAAAATACAATTGTTCATGTTAGTTCATAATGCAGTTGTTAACATATATAATTTGTAATAAAAGAAACATTTATTAGTATATGTTAAAATGAATAAGATTAATAAGCACTCTGTACGGTTCACATTCACTAATGTAGTTAAATAATGTTAATGAATGCAACTTTATTGTAAAGTGTTACCAAAAAAGTGAATTGTTTAGCTGGTAATTGCCGTAACATGTACATAAAAAACGTTGTATGGTAAAATAATGTACTTTTTTTTTTTTTTGTATGATTGTACCATAAAATTATCTGTAAAAAATCTGTATTATGTTGACAATACATATGCTTTTTAAAGTACATTGTTTTTAAATTATGGTGAAAAACAATTATCACTGCTTGACCATCACATTTAATAATATTTAATAGGAGTAGTTATGTTTCTTCTTATTTGTATGATCAGTTATATACATTGAGGTGCTCTGTGTTATATATTATGTAGTTTAGTAACTGTTTATTGTGTTATTTTAGCATCATGTGTTACCCTTATGGTGTTTTGTGCACTTTGTAGCACTGTTACTGTCTCTACATGTGTATTAATTATTACTCCTGGAAGGGTCTCTCTTTAATGAACATTAAAGGAGACCTATTAAGCCCCTTTTTATAAGATGTAATATAAGTCTCAGGTGTTCCCAGAATGTGTCCCCACGGATCATTTATATTATCTATGTTATAAATGCCTCTTTTTGGGTGGAATCAAAAACACGCTGATTTCGTGTGTGTCTCTTTAAATGCAAATGAGCTGCTGCTCCCCGCCCCCTTTCCCAAAGAGGGCTGTGCCTTTACAGCTCGTGCTTCGGTTACTACAGCAACAACAAATCAGAATCAATTTGACTGACATCGTAAATACCGGAGTTTAGGCAGGGCTGGACTAGGAAGCGAAATCGGCCCGGGATTTTTACATAGCAAAATGGGGGGTGTTCGCTGTCCTTTTCTGCATAACGTGGCACCGTTTTATGGTCCATTCTGCATAACGCGGCGGCTCATTTTTAGCTTTTCGCATCCGACCCACCGGTCTGCTCAGTTCTCCCGGTACCCAGCCCGCCCCTGATCGGCCCCAACTTTCGTCGGGCCACCGGGAAAATGCCCGGGATGCCAGATTACCAGTCCAGCTTGTCCACTGCGTGGCTCTGATACTGGGAGTACATGAAGACTCTTTATGTTCACTTTTACAGCAACAACAGAACACTTATGACGCTTACAAAGCTGAGACAGTGTGGGTGGAGTCAGTCACCAGTCGTGGGCGTGGCCTGCTCTAACGTGCCGTCACTTTAGAGCAGAAACGAAAAGCGTTCATTTTGACACTGTTTTTGATTAATAGAAATATAAGAAAGAGGAGTGGGTGCACTTTTAACATTATAGGGTGGTTGTGTACATTTGGACATTTATATACAAGCACCATGAAAAAGTGCATTTAGCATAATAGCACCCCTTTAAATCATGCTGTGGCCTTTTGTAATTAATACAGTGTTTGGCAATATATTTGACCTATAGACTTGGCCTTAAAGACACACCCACCTGTTGGCGATGCAATTCAGAAGACGGTGACACAACCCATGTTTTTTGGGGATGTGTTACGATACATAAATTTTGGTAGAGGGTTCAGAGATTTCGGTGTGATGTATTGGACACACAATTTTCATTATGCCCCAGACTCTGCATCTTAGGGTAATGGGGCGGTCATTCATTTTGGGGATAGCCACTTAAAAAAGTTGGGTCCTAGCCAGAGTTATGGTGGTCAGACAAATTATTCGTTGGGGTGGAAGACGGCTGGGGCACCCTCATTTCAGGACTGGTGCAGGGAGATGGCGGGGTGGCAGCATTGGAGGAGGCGATCTTTAGAATTTGGGGGAAATGGGAGTTGTTTAATAGGAAGTGGGGTGTATATTCGATTTTGGGGGGAGAATTTTCACGCTCTGTTCTCAGCTGTATTGTACCAACCATGTGATCATTTGAATCTGATTATGTTCTCCTCTTGGCCGGCCAGAAGCACCGCCCTGTGGGGTGAGTGGGTGTTTTTGATGGAGTGTTGTGGGTCTGCGGTCGGCCCGGTCTCATTAACAGTCCTCCCGCTGTGGCCTGGAGATTATAAAGTCACTGGGAAAGTAATCGTCACTTTTGAAAGCAAAGGCCAGTGAAGTAATGTATGCGCGGGGGTGCAGAAGAGAGACAAAGCGGGGTCTGAGTGGGGAATCATAATGATCTCAAACATATTTCTATTTGAAGGGTAGAACTTTAAGTTAAAAATGGCAGAGTGCACCTTTAAGACTTTTAAAAGAAATACTTCCAACAAATGTAGTGTTACTCTATCTGTCTTGAGTTGTCGCCCTGCTGTTTTGCCCTGGAGCTGCTCAACATCTGTTTCAGAGAGCAGCTGCTGCTGTGTGGATTGATTTCTGCTTTATTTAAATGTTATTTTTGGGCTTTTGGTAGTGCTGGTAGAGTTGAGAGATTACGGGAAGTGTGATTTATCATTCTGTGTCGCACCTATACCGTAGCTTGACGTGCACCTCTCCAAAAAATGTAAGACCACAACAGCTGTAATTGATCTGCTTTGTAACCAGAGACACTCCACCAGGATGATTAATAGACATATCTGTGGTAGCATTGCATTTATTCCAAAATTAGAGGGAGAATTTCAGATCTAAGCATCATGTCACTTTGTATTTGGGCTCATTTTAATCGTGAGCATCCGCTATTTTTATATTGTGTTTATGTTTCGCGAAGTTGCACGCATAAAAGCCCATATATATTTGGTTTGTGCGTTTAAACAATATGCTTATTGTGTTCTGCGCAACACCATAACACCACATTTTGACGATATGTTTGACAATATGGTGTACTTTTCACTACCAGGTGGGAACCATACAGAAGGTTGATTAATGCGTTCAGTGAAGATTTTCCACTACCACCGCCTCCATAACCTGATGAGGAACCAGAACCAGACCACAACCCATTCACTGATTTCACTTGTAGACAGGGCTGTACTTGTAATCTGGCATACCGGGCATATTCCCGGTGGGCCGACGCACTTTGGGGGTGATCTGGGGCGGACTGGCCATCGGGAATACCGAGCGTGCCAGTGGGTCTAATGGCACCACGATATGCAGAAAAGGGCAGAACCGAGAGGGATAAAGGTCGATGACAGACGGTGGTGCGACAAGAGATAGTTTACGGACATGTCCGTCAAATGTGTGTGTTTGTGTCTTCTGTTTCAGTTTATTACTAAAATATTATTTATATTGACAAGCCAGTTCTCGCCTCCTCCTTTCCATTGACACCTTTACACTGGTGCCGAAGCCCGGGAAGGAGGAGGGATGCCCGTCACGGAGTCCTCGACACTGCCATCCACCCAGGGGAGTGCCGCTGCCATCCACCGGGGGAGGGAGTAGACCGACCGCCCGGAGGCGAGGCGAGTGGGCACTGGAATCCTCCGACTGCCTGGAACGATGGAGTCGCAGGGGCGGAGGAGAGCCCTGCCATCCCCCAGAAACGCGGAGGGGTCGGAGGAAGACCGCCGTCCACGAGGGGAGGAGGGAAGTGTTCCCCGATCGCCTGGAGCGGTAGGGCCGCTGCCAGGGGCGGAGGAGTGTCCCCACGAGTCGCCGAGAACATGGAGGGGCGTTCTGACCTGATGACATATCGGCTATATGGCAAAACTATTTGATAAATTGCTCGGACCTGTTAATTATTCTGTATCTTACCTTGATGATCCTAATAATGTAGAAACGTTCCATGTACAGAGTTTAAAGACTTTTTTATGGATATGGCAAGCTTTCTTCTGAGGGAGGTGGTGTATAACAGTCACAACCTGTTACTAGGTTACTTATTGTAATTCTACCACCCACCACTAGGGGGAGCCAAAGCACCCTATTATTTGGTATATAACCAGGTATGTGGTAGATGAAGAAAGATGTGTTTGGCAAAGGGAAACCTTGGTTTCATCCTCATTCGATGTAAGTATTTTTCATGATGTGCATTTTCTTTAGTTTCGTTTTCGCAATGGTTTGTGGTTGCTGCCCATGTTTTGTTTGTACCTGAATTCTGCTATTTCCTGGTTCAATTGCTAATATTAGTTTGTTTCTTCTATTCTTAAAAGGACTCTTTATTTCTACCTTTATTCTTAAGCTTTATGCTCAACTGTCTGGAGGTCTCAAAGTGGACCTTCATACAAGAACATTTGTGCAACATCACTTTATTGGATTATTGGTACTGGGGCGGCTGTGGCTCAGGTGGTAGAGCGGGTCGGCCACCAATCGCAGGGTTGGCGGTTCCATTCCCGGCCCACATGACTCCACATGCCGAAGTGTCCTTGGGCATGACACTGAACCCCAAGTTGCTCCCAATGGCAGGGTAGCACCTTGCGTGGCAGCTCCGCCTCTATCATTGGTGTTTGAATGAGTGAATGAGTCACAGTGTAAATCGCTTTGAATACCGTTAAGATTAAAAAGGCGCTATATAAGTGCAGACCATTTACCATTTAAATTCACGGATTTACATTTTTACCCCTCCAACAGACAATCTCAGATATATATATTTTTTTACTCATTTCATCTCAGCTACTATTGTTTTACTTCCCCATTATACACTGGTGTAAATATCCATGAGTTCAAGGACTGTTCATTTTTCAGCCATACCTACTCCATCTATTCTGCGTATCTCAGTCATTCAATCAGTGTTTGTTGGTGTCTATTTATCATTGTTGCTTTATGATGCTGTATTCCACACTACTTTGACATAAAACTACAAAAAGCCATTTATTTGACTTATGATGCCTTACCGTTATGCATATGTGCATTGGCGGTCCCTCCCTAAAACAGATGTATAGCTGGTACCTCGTACCAAGTTGCGGGGAACTGTTATATCTTATATAAGCCCACATCTTGATTGCTGCAGTTATTGAGGGTGTTTATTGCAGTTCTGGCTGCTGCATCTCTATATTCAGAGTTCTTCATCAGAATTAAAAATGAATCTCAGTTTAATGCTCCACTGATTTTCTATTAGTTGTGCTGTTTTCATCTCATAAAGCCTCGTGTTTGATCAGATAAACATCATCTCGGAGTGAATTCAATACATCATCTGTGAGAGCAGCTTCAATCAGGAACATTACTGTGTTTATTACTGAAATAATAGCAGGAGGGTGCAAAGACTGTAGATGCTGTCGAGTCAAGTTTAACCGTTAGTGCTCTCTGTTTTTGCCATATACAGTATACTGTAGTCAGGGCTGGACTTGGAAGGGGGGGGGCGCCTTTTTGGTGGTCCGTTCTGCATAACACGGCGGTCCATTTTAGCTTATCGCGGCCCATTCGCCCCATTTTGCGGCCGACCCACCGGACCCCTCGGTTCTCCCGATGGCCAGTCCTCCCCTGATCGGCCCCAAAGTGTGTCGGCCCACCGGGAAAATGCCCGGTATGCCAGATTACCAGTCCAGCCCTGACTATAGTATACACAGTGCAGTGTGCGCAACACTCAATTTACATTGTAATGTAGCGAGGTCATGTGACAACGTAGAAGTGATACAATCATTAAATAACCACGTCAAAGTTCTATCCGCTTTTACAACTTTGTTACCATGACGATGTAATGTCAACAAATTCTAAAATGACTATAAAAACGACAATTTAAACAACTTTACAGCTCAAATAATTCATGAGTTTTAACAGAAGCATTAATGTAAGTGTTTTTATAAAATTATAAGCGTCACATTTCTGCCTTTTAAACCCTCCAAAAATTGGCCCCATTGACTTCCATTGTAAGTGAATCATTGTATTACAGTTATGTATTGAGAATCACCGTTGGGAATAAAAGTAATAATAACGAAAGCAAAATCGGTAATGACAGATTGGACAGGAATGTGCTTAATTATCATGAAAATAATGTCACAATGCAAAACATTTTAATGGTCCTATATTAGGCTTTTTCTTTCGATATTGTGAAGTGTTTGTTCTCTCCTCCTCTCTAACTGTGTTTCTCTCGAATCGTTCAGCTCTGTGTGGGCGAGTTGGATTCATGTTTTTCTCGAGAGCTGTCTCCCTCAGTTGGGTCTCTGTTAGGTGACTAGTTTAGACAGGTTGTAACCGCCCTGTCTGAGAGCACGCTTGATTAAACGCTACCAGCGGGGTCCTGAGCGGCTCTCCCCTGCATCGTGCATCTGAACAGAGAATCCACACATCTTCGAGACTGCCCACGGTGCGAATAATCAGCATTCATCGCGTGTTTGTTACAGATGTTTTGATGGTTTCATCAGCAATGTTGAATTGAGTCTTAACTGCGACCATCTCTCACACTTCCTGTCTGTGTTCCTCCAGGTTTAATTGCCTTTGAGCACTCACACCTGCAATTAAGCTGTCAGACGCATGCAGAACATGTTTGCGTCCCCCACAGACTGTCTCTCTCACGACGATCATTGAATGCGTTTATTTTAGTCTGTGGAAAAGCATGGCTGTCCAAAACATTCCATTAGTGTGATTATCTCATTCATGCGAGCGAGAAGCATCCGTCTGCACGCCTCTCACTCGCTCTTTCATATACACACACACACACACACACACAAGCATACACTGGTGCCCAAAAGTTGCTCTTATGGAAAGAAATTGGTACTTTTATTCACCAAAGTGGCATTCAACTGATCACAATGTGTAGTCAGAACGTTAATAACGTGAATAATTACTATTAAAATGTGAAAAACATGTACTTCAACTACTTCAAAGAGTTCTCGTCCAAAAATCCTCCACGTGCGGCAGTGACAGCTTTGCAGATCCTTGTTATTCTAGCGGTCAGTTTTTCCAGATACTCCGTTGACCTTTGACCCCACACTTCCTGTAGCACTTGACCTTTGACCCCACACTACTGTAGCACTTGACCTTTGACCCCACACTTCCTGTAGCACTTGCCATAGATGTGACGGTCTTGTCGGGCACTTCTCACGCACCTTACAGTCTAGTTGATCCCACAAATGCTCAATGGGGGTTACGATCCGTAACACTCTTTTCCAATTATCTGTTGTCCAATGTCTGTGTTTCTTTGCCCACTTGAAGTTTTTCCATTTCAAAAGTGGCTTTTACTTTGCAATTCTTCCCATAAGGCCTCCTGAGTCTTCTCAGATTCTTCTGAATCTGCAAACGGACCCCTAGCTCAATGTGAGGAATCAGAACATCCGGCCGGCCTTCATCAGCACCATCAATATCCTCACCAGGGACCCCAAACCGCCAGTGATCCAGTCAACTCTCCAGTTTTGAGAGATGGTCTGAAACGTTGGAAGTTTGTTAATCAGCTCTTGTGGGCCCTCGCTGGTCCAGACTTTACCAGTGAAGAGCACAACAGCAGTTTTGGAAGTAAAAATCCCTATGTGGACCTGCAGGCGGTTCAACAGGGGGCGCTATATCGGCAATTAAAAAAGGTTTACGCTTTAAACATTAAAGTTAAGTCATGCATATGTGGTATCATTTGAAAGCGTATAATCTGAACGTTTCACAGAATGCCATCACTTTTGAATTTGCTTTAAACGAAATAACAAAAAAGGCCTGAAAACTTTCCCGTCGCAAATTAGCGCCCCCTAGAGTTAATGGGGTGGAAATATTCATATGAATAAACTGTAAAAGTCTTTCACATGGCACTTACATAGACAAGTCATATATCAAATGAAAGCTCTCATTCTCAGCAGTGTGACTATGTGGTTTAATATGTTGCCCTAATTCCACAGTTCGAAAGATGTCTCTTATGCACTGATCGTTGCTGCTGCAAGCCCCGAATAGCTAAAAACATTACATCTGCTCTTACCATAGGCATTTTTCTAAAAACTAGCCTTTTATTACATGTCTGTGAGCAATGTTATATCTTAGATGTGTGAGTGGTGGTGGCGTAGTGTGCTAAAGCATATAACTGGTAATCAGAAGGTTGCTGGTTCGATCCCCACAGCCACCACCATTGTGTCCTTGAGTAAGGCACTTAACTCCAGGTTGCTCCGGGGGGATTGTCCCCGTAATAAGAGCACTGTAATTTAGAAATGCATTAGAGCGCCACCTACATTGCCAAATTGCTGTGGCAGCTTTGGGCTCCCGTCCCAGGCCATTTTTCTACAGCAAAAAAAGTCTAAATAAATGGTTGTGGGTAATATTAGCCCAGAAAAACAACGTGCGAACATAATCCGCTGGAAAAAGTATATCATCCAGGCACTTTTGACACCCCTTGTTTTTACATGCCATGATTTGGGATGCACTAAATCTAGTCTTGCCTAATATTTGGGGGAAAATAGTATGCAAATTGGGATGCAGCCCCAGTTTACTTCACATGTTCTCACTCCACATGAGTCCAGTTCACCAGCAGTGTATCCGTGTGATTCCACACTAGATCATTGATTTCACACGGTGTTACCTGCCCCAGGTGAGACACAGTGACTCAAGTGTGATCAGCGTATGCAGAGCTGGTGTCTGATGTTGTTCTCCTTGTCGCTCTTTCATTCGCTTTAAAAGCAGATAAACCTGTGCTTTTATTCACAACATCACGGTGCAGCAATTACAGCTATTCAGATGCACAAAGCCAACAATCGCACGACATTTACATATCTGAGGTTTACTGTAGCAATTACTTCAAGGGGCTCACAAGGGTGCCCACCTGGATTTGCACCGAAATAACACCTTAAAGTATTCTCCATAGTTTTATGAAAGAAGCACCAAGTGAGAGTCCCTCATAAGCAGCCTAAACATGCTCCCACAGCACCACCAACAGGAGACCCATGAGCTCATGTCTCCATCCTGACAAGATAAAGGCGTATTGATGAGTGATGACACAATGAAATCGCTTGTGTTTCTCCTAGACTGCGTTGAGGGCAAATGGATGCTTTTGCTTAAAATCCCTGCCACACTTTTTCCACCTGAATGTGTTTTGGTCACTATAGATGTTTTAAAAACAACTGGTGTACAATCAGACAACCGAATGCTGCACGATGTGTCATGTTGTGTTTAGTTCATGCTGCCATTTCTGCATGTTTAGCACCTGGCGACTGAGGTTGCTGGATGGGCAAAACCCCTAATTAGCTTAATTTTTTGCATGGGTTATAAAGTGTATATATAGAGAGAGAGCAATCGATCTGACCAAGCTATGCTATCCAAATTTAGTTTATAGCGCTATCCTCTTACTGGATGTCAACAACCGTCTCATTTTGCATTCAGTGTTCATGAGGATTTGAAACCCAATTCCCAGCTCCCAACGTTCTCAAAAAGTTCTCTCAAAGTTATGAACAAACCTTCTCGTAGTAAGATAAACGTGATAAACGTTCTCAAATCATTAGCCTGGAAATTTGTTCATATACAACGTTAGTATAACATACTTTCAATCTTATTACATTGCAAAAATTAAATGCAGTTGTCACATTTTTTTTCCAGAACGTTCCTGTAACCAAGAAAAAAACGTGTTCTGGACATTCCCAGAATTTTCAAATGTCAAACGTTTTTATATCCTAACAGGAACGTTACGAAAACGTTTTTTTAGAAAATACATTGTTAGCTAATCAGAACCGGGAACATTTAAAAAAAAATACTAGAATCGAGATTTGAGGACGGGTCAGTCTTCCACGCCCCCTTGCAAGACCTCCGCGCCCCCTCCGCTACGGGACACACCCTTCACTTTGAGAACCACTACATTAACGGTTCTCAAACGGGCATTCTTTGGCCACTGCGGATGCAACACTGCGCAAAAATACTCATTGTTTCCAGCGCTAGCACTTAGCGAAACGGCGAACCGGAATGGATTCCCATCCCTAGTGTTTCGGGCCAGGACTGCTCTGGTCTCAGCGTTTCTCAACAGGTTTACCTGAGCAATGACCCAACACTAAGTGATCTCAAAACGCCTGGAAAGCATCTTCAGCAGCTCTTATGTTTCTGGGGCGGTCCGTGTGATATCTGATGCCATCTGTGTGCTGGAGGACATTTCAAATCGAGCTCAAATCTTGAATATAAAGTGACAGATGCTGGGCCGGGGTAGCTCAGCGAGTATTGGCACAGTTCGAATCCAGGGCGTGCTGAGTGACTCCAGCCAGGTCTCCTTAGCAACCAAATTGGCCTGGTTGCTAGGAAGGGTAGAGTCACATGAGGTAACCTCCTCGTGGTCGCTATAATGTGGTTCTCGCTCTCTGTGGGGGCGCGTGGTGAGTTGTGCGTGGATGCCGCGGAGAATAGCACTACGTCACCGTGGTAACGCACTCAACAAGTCACGTGATAAGATGCGCAGATTGACGGTCTCAGACGCGGAGGCAACCGAGATTCATCCTCCGCCAACCGGATTGAGGCGAGTCGCTACGCCACCACAAGGACATAGAGCGCATTGGGAATTGGCCGTTACCAATTGGGGAGCTGCCTACCATGAATATTTTGGTCCGTTCTCAACCAAAACCGATTGGATGGCTTCTGAAGACATGGATTAAACCACTGGAGTCCTGTGGATTACTTTTATGCTGCCTTTATGTCAGGGCTGGATTGGTTGTCTGGCATACCGCGCGTTTTCCCGGTGGGCCGACGCACTTTGGGGCCCATCAGGGGCGGACTTGCCATTGGGAGATCCGAGCGGGCCAGTCACGAAACGGTCGTTAGCTGAAATGCCGTAGGGGTCAGCGATATGCAGAAAAGGACAGTGAACTCCTTGAGAATGTCAACAACAAACTCTTCATCACTGCTGCAGCTTGTAGAGTAAATGGTCTGCACTTATATAGCGCCTTTTTTAACCTTAGATGTTCCCAAAGCGCTTTACACTGTGTCCCATTCACACACACACACACACTCATACACCAATGACGGCAGAGCTGCTATGTAAGGTGCTAGCCTGCCATTGGGAGCAACTTGGGGTTCAGTGTCTTGCCCAAGGACCCTTCGGAATGTGGAGTCATGTGGGCCGGGAATCGGCAGTAGACAGCAAGGCAGCTCACTGGGATTCGGAGCCTGAGAGAGTTCAGGGTGTTTGTTATTGTAATTGTGTTCTGTGTAGGTCAGACTGCAGAATTCGCTGTTATTTCAGGACTGTTTTTATCTGTAGGACTGTGGTTCTCATTCCAGAAAGTGCTGACGCCAATAAAAACAGTGAGTTCGAAGGAAAACAGCAAGTGAATTCTTGATCCAAAATCGCTGGCTGTATTGACCACGCACCTGATGCAACACTAGACGCTGATGTTTAAATGTCTTTAAAAACAGCACAAGCACGCTAACATTCAAGACTATATCTCTTGTAAAATGTGTGTTTACCTACCTATGGTATACTTAATGTGATGGCCCAGAAAGCTGGTGCTGATGAATTCGGTGCCTGGGAGAAAGACCGAAAACAGATGATGCATATAGACAGACAGACTGGATTTCTTTAGCTCTCGATGACTTCCAGATGAAAACACATGTGTCCACACACACACACACACTGAATTCCTCTCCATCAAAGAGGGAGGAGAGATGGGACAACAGTAGAGGAATTATGGGGCCATTCTCTCTCTCTCTCTCTCTCTCTCTCTCTCTTTGGAGCCGCTGTTTATTTACTCTTTAACGCCGAGAAACGGCGAGAGACGAGAAGCATCATGAAGGTCCTCAGGATTCTGTCTCTCTCCGCTCTGATGTGTCACATGTCCACCTCCACATCCCAGCACTTCAGAAAAGGTAAGACACAATCAGATCGTTCCATCCAGAGACACTGAGGTGATTGGACTAGTAATGATCTAGACCAAACCAGACTAGACCACTCGCTTTGAGACTTCATGAGCGCCGCATCACTCAAGACCAGACAGAACAAGTGCACGTTTGACCGATTTCTGCTACTTTGGGAATTTCATTGCGTTAGATAACAAAATATCAAAGCAAGTGTCTTTTTATTTGAAAGAATGACAGCACATGCCGTTTTCCAGCTTAACTTTTGACAAACAGAAGTTGGTTTGGTTTGGGAAAATGAAGACGGAAGGTATTCGGACACTTTGTAGTGATCAAACGTGAGTGGAAGATGTTCATAGTTTATCTAATGTACTAGTTTTGCTTTAATTATGTGCAGTATATGCATTGCACTGTAAATATCTATTATTCAAGTTATTTATAATGACATTTTCACTGGTTAAAATGCACATTTTTTAAAATCAGCACTAGTAAAAATGTTAATTTGTTAATTTCAGTCATTAGGTAGGACATCATTTCTTCTTGATATCAAAAATGGATAGAAATATAGTAAAAGCCGTCATTTTTGTTATCTGTAATTGCGTTTTTACCAAGATACCAAGAATTTACTGGGGATCTCAGCGAGTATTGACGCTGACTATCACCCCTGGAGTCGCTAGTTCGAATCCCAGGGTGTGCTGAGTGACTCCAGCCAGGTCTCCTTAGTAACCAAATTGGCCCGGTTGCTAGGGAGGGTAGAGTCACATGGGGTAACCTCCGCTGTTGTTGCTATAATGTGGTTCTCGCTCTCGGTGGGGCGTGTGGTGTGTTGTGCATGGATGCCGTGGAGAATAGCGTGAAGCCTCCACATGCGCTACGTCCCATCCTCACTACATTCTACAGAGGGACTATTGAGAGCATCCTGAGCAGCTGCATCACTGCCTGGTTTTGGACTTGCACCGTTTAGGACCGCAAAGCCCTGCAGAGGATAGTGAGGACAGCTGAGAAGATCATCGGGGTCTCTCTTCCCTCCATCAAAGACATTTACAAAAAACGCTTCATCCGCAAAGCAACCAGCATTGTGGACGACCCCACACACCCCTCACACAAACTCTTCACTCTCCTGTCATCTGGCAAGAGGTACGAAGCATTCGGGCCCTCATGGCCAGACTGTGTAACAGCTTCTTCCTCAAAGCCATCAGACTCCTCAATACTCAGAGGCTGGACTGACACACACAAACACACCTCAATAACTGCTATGTGCATAGAACACTATCTCATAGTATGTTATGTTTACATTTAGCATTTTAGAAAGTGTCATCTTTTTGCAATACTGTGTACTGGTCGGCGCTGCACTGTCCCTCACTGTCTCTGACTGTCCCTCACTGTCTCTCACTGTCTCTCACTGTCCCTCACTCTCTCTCACTGTCCCTTACTGTCCCTCACTGTCCCTCACTGTCTCTCACTGTCTCTAACTGTCCCACACTGTCCCTCACTGTCCCTCACTGTCTCTCACTGTCTCTAACTGTCTCTCACTGTCTCTCACTGTCTCTCACTGTCTCTGACTGTCTCTGACTGTCCCTCACTGTCTCTCACTGTCTCTGACTGTCCCTCACTGTCCCTCACTGTCTCTCACTGTCTCTGACTGTCCCTCACTGTCTCTCACTGTCTCTGACTGTCCCTCACTGTCTCTGACTGTCCCTCACTGTCTCTCACTGTCTCTGACTGTCCCTCACTGTCTCTGACTGTCTCTGACTGTCCCTCACTGTCCCTCACTGTCTCTGACTGTCCCTCACTGTCTCTCACTGTCTCTGACTGTCCCTCACTGTCCCTCACTGTCTCTGACTGTCCCTCACTGTCTCTGACTGTCCCTCACTGTCTCTCACTGTCTCTGACTGTCCCTCACTGTCCCTCACTGTCTCTGACTGTCCCTCACTGTCTCTCACTGTCTCTGACTGTCCCTCACTGTCCCTCACTGTCTCTCACTGTCTCTGACTGTCTCTGACTGTCCCTCACTGTCTCTGACTGTCCCTCACTGTCCCTCACTGTCTCTGACTGTCCCTCACTGTCTCTGACTGTCTCTCACTGTCTCTGACTGTCTCTCACTGTCTCTGACTGTCCCTCACTCTCTCTGACTGTCCCTCACTGTCTCTCACTGTCCCTCACTGTCTCTCACTGTCTCTGACTGTCTCTCACTGTCCCTCACTGTCCCTCACTCTCTCTCACTGTCCCTCACTGTCTCTCACTGTCCCTCAGTGTCACTCACTGTCTCTCACTGTCCCTCACTGTCTCTCACTATCTCTCACTGTCTCTCACTGTCCCTTACTGTCTCTCACTGTCCCTCACTCTCTCACTCTCTCTCACTGTCCCTTACTGTCCCTCACTGTCTCTCACTGTCCCTCACTGTCCCTCACTGTCTCTCACTGTCTTCACTGTCCCTTACTGTCTCTCACTGTCCCTCACTGTCTCTCACTGTCTCTCACTGTCTCTCACTGTCCCTTACTGTCCCTCATTGTCTCTCACTGTCCCTCACTGTAGCACCATGGTCCTGGAGGAATGTTGTCTCGTTTCACTCTGTACTGTACTAACTGTATATGGTTGAACGACAATAAAAAACACTTGACTTGACTTGATGGATGAGTTAGCACTTGTGTTGTCCAGATATTGATGGCATTTTAAGTGCTAATCGTGTAAGATTGGTGGCTTTGTGCTTTTAATTAGATTCCGGGAAACAACAGCTTAACTTTAAGACGACAGGGCCGATTATGTCGGGATGCTTGTTGTGACCGCTGTGCCAGTGGGGGACTCGTCGGTACACGGCACAGAGCCAGACCTGTCCGCCTCGCTCACATCCATGTTTAGATGAAGAGTGGGACATTTAGAGCAGCACTGGGATGTTTTAGTGGAATTAAAACAGCTGTGACAAGCTGTAAGGACTGTTGTCACAAACGGATATGTTCAATAAGCACTCAAGTGCTTGTAGGACATTCACCTTAAGAAACCGCAGCAGCCAATGAGATTCTACTTCATGAGTCCTGTAATAAAAGGCCACTAATATGTTTTAAGTTTCTAAAGTACATGGTGATGGCGAGTATGGAACGTTCCATTTTTGGTTTAGGGAAACGCAGTTTCAGTGTGGATGAGAGGCATGAACGTAGCAAAATGTATACATTTTTCAAACCTAATTAGCCTGAAATGCTAATTAAACCGATTTAGCATGCTGACATGCACACCAATGAGCTGATAACTATCAAAAGTCCAACAATGCAAGAAAACTGTGTTTACATAACATTTGAAATCATCGTATTAGTCTCTGCTTTTGATGTCAAAACATAAACATGCTCATAACACTTGAGCACATTGGATAAGCCGCTAAGAATGGCAGTAAAGGTGTTTACATGCAACATGGAATCGGGGTAATAGGCTAAATTCGATGCGTGCAGTTCAGTTTATGCCTAAACTGTTTATGACCTACCCACATGCGCTACGTCTCCGCAGTAACACGCTCAACAAGCCACGTGATAAGATGCACGGATTGACGGCCTCGGACGAGTTAGTGCAATAAACATTTAAGTCTATTTATATTATCCAACATATCCACTTGAAAGCACCCCACAAGTCTGCACTTCATTTCCATGGCAATGCAGCGGGCGTTTGGTTTAGTTTAAGAACACATTGTTTTAATGAGGTTTAAAGGTGTTTTAGAGGAGAGGGATCGTGTTCGTAAAGGTGAGGGTTTCAGAACCCTCAGAATGGCCTCCACACATCTGAGGCCGATTGGTCAAAACAGCTGTGGAATGTCTGTGATGTTGGTGACCTACTGAGCAGATCATTCGTGTGTAATTGGAACAGCATTTCGTCACTAATATCCTGACATATCCGCCCAGCAATCACATGCTTGATATTAATATTCTCAAGATCACCGAGTTGATCCTGTGTCATGGTGTACCTATACTGTGGATCACGGTTATCTTATGTTTGTTCAGAATGTGAACAATCCGTAATCCTAACCATGAAGCCTTTAAGGTGGAGTAGCCTCTCAGGAAGAACTCAATGCAGAGGCGCAAAAACCATATATGCAAGGTATGCAATGCATACTGCTGCCACAGTGCTGTTCAGGATGGTTGGAGAGGATTGCAGGGGGATCATCTCCATTGTTTTGAGCGTGTTCAGCTCAAGGTTGTTGTGGCCGCTGTAGACAGCCAGCTGTTCAACCTCCCATCTGTATGCAGACTAGTCACCGTCGCAAATGCACTGTCGCAATGACTGTGGTGTCGTCTGCAAACTTCAGGTGCTTGACATTCGTGTATAGGGAGAAGAGCAGAGGAGAGGGAACACATCCCTGTGGAGTACCAGTGCTAATAGTGAGGGTCCCAGATGTGAGTTTCCCCAGTCTCACTAGCTGCTGAGACTAGTTTTAGAAAGCTGACAGATTGGGGTGGGCATGGAGAGCTGAGTCAGTTTGGTTGAGAGAAGATCAGGCATGATGGTATTGAGGGCTGAACTGAAGTCCACAAATAGGATCCTTGCATAAGTCCCAGATCTGTCGAGGTGTCGCAGGATATGATGCAGTCCCATGTTGATCCATCATCCACTGACCTGTTTGCTCGGTAAGCAAACCGAGTCCAGCAGGGGTCCAGTGATGTCCTTCAAACAGAACAAAACCAGTCTCTCAAATTACTTTATGACCACAGACATGAGAGCGGCCGGTCTGTAGTCATTAAGTCCTGTTTATTGGGGGGACCGGAATAATGGTGGAGCATTTGAAGCAGCAGGGAATGTCACATTTGTTGCATTATATACCAATGGTGCTAGTCCAAATGTGGAGAGAAAAAAATATTTTTTTGGTTGTTTTTCCAAAGTTGGAGTGCCTATAACTCCAGAAGTATTAAATACACCCTAACATCCTTTTCGATTCTGTTTCAGAACAAACATTAATGTTTGTATCTTCATTTTTAAGACCTTATATGGTCAAATCCCAGAGAAACGGGGCTCTCAATGTGGCTCCATCGGTAAATTAAATTACATTTTACCCATTTTCAATGGTCCAAAATCAAATGTGTGTCACATGGTATGCAGCATTGCATCGGATTGGTGTCTTTAAACTGCAGATGGAATCGCAGGCCTGATACGCAGATGTTAACCCCAACCATCTTCCAGCAACCTCCCTGTCAGTAAACCGCTTACATGCCCAGCATCCAGTCAACCGAACGCAGCTGGTGAACACATGCGATGGTGCTTTCACAAGCTGCCCATAACTGAACTAAACAACTGACACCCTCAGATACAAACCATGAACTGTTTGTTTCCATTAATTGCATTTAGAAGTGGGATTTCAGGAATTGTTCCCCCAAAAGTGAATTTTCTGTCATTTACTCGCCCTCGTGTTGTTCCAGATCCATTTGATTGTCTTCTTGTCATCAGATTTGACTGTTATTTGAGGTCAAATATGACACGATGGTATACATTGTGTTGAATATTACCCATGATGCTCTCTGTCCTTCAGCTCTGTACCCATCAGCCTTCAGAGTGAAGCGAGGGACGCCAGCTCTGCTCGACCCCTCGTTTCAGAGGTCTGTAGAGGATGCCAACCTTCTCTACGAGGTATGTCTCATGTAACTGATCCAATGTATGTTTTACATCTGTTTGCCTGTAGGAAAGCAACATCATAAATGAGAGCTCTTTAATATCTCTGCTGTTTCTCCTAGACAGCATTTAGATTCATTGCAGAGCAAATCAACTTTTTGTTGGTGTCGTCGTGGACTTACAGTGACACCTAGTGGTGTGAGTAGTATTCAGCTGGTCATGTGATTCTAAAATGGCAGCCCCCATGAGGGCGCCCCTCCCCCATGCAGAATAATTCATCTTTTATAAGGTTCCTTACATGATTAGAGACCTCAACTCATGTGAGTGATCATGATTGAATACACATGTTTCAAAATTACAATTCATTTCTACAGGAGTACAACTTTTTTAATGGGTGTGACAGGGCGGAGGGCGGGGCCCGGGACATGATGTAACACACCTGGCCCCTAATCAGGCTAATCAAGCTCTCCTTCAGGGAGACAAACACACAACGGTGTCGGACAGCTGCACGTAAATCTCGCACTGCAGTCTCCATTCCGCTTTTATCCCTCTCGGAGGCTTGATTAGCCTGATTAGGGGCCGGGTGTGTAGCATCACGACCCGCCCTCCGCCCTGTCACCATGGCGAACGTTTTTAAAGTTGAAGTATGGAACTTTTTCGGTGCTAAAATATTTTCTATCCCGGCTTAATATGCAGAGATATCTTGAAGTGACCATTCGTAGGTTGACTTTCTCAATAACCGTAAAATACTGTGTCTCTGTGGCGCTATAAAAATTCTTGTTTGTTTTGAGCGACCTGTCCAGCCCAGCACAACAACATCGACTCGACCAGTGCCGTGAGTTGGGGGCGGGACTATCTCTTTGATATGGAGGGCGTATACAGGAAGCTGTTTGAAACCAATGCATATTTTTGCACTTCTGTACCATTATGCTAGTTGCGCAGAAATGACACACTTTTGTTTTTTAAAGGTGCACTCAGTAATTTTAGCTTGCTCTTATTCATCCCAAATGCAGCTCATGAGCTCAGTAGGAACCTCTTGTTTTGACATTTTATCTGTACCTATAATTATTAGTGGTAGTAACTCAGTCAACTACAGTGTTATGTGTTGTCAACATGGCAGTGCCCATGAGGGGGCGACC
Source organism: Xyrauchen texanus (assembly GCF_025860055.1). Taxonomy (NCBI): domain Eukaryota; kingdom Metazoa; phylum Chordata; class Actinopteri; order Cypriniformes; family Catostomidae; genus Xyrauchen; species Xyrauchen texanus. The sequence continues at coordinate 1,833,259 of NC_068322.1, forward strand.
CGCTCCATGTCAAATTAATCAGCTTTTATTGGGTTTCTGATATGACTGGAGTCTTCATCTAATGTCTGTGTGTGTGTGTGTGTGTGTGTGTGTGTGTGTGTGTGTGTGTGTGTGTGTGTGAGCGTGTATTTATCACTTTGTGGGGACCAAATGTCCCCATAAGGATAGTAAAACCCAAAATTTTTGACCTTGTGGGGACATTTTGTCGGTCCCCATGAGGAAAACAGCTTATAAATCATACTAAATGATGTTTTTTGAAAATGTAAAAATGCAGAAAGTTTTCTGTGAGGGTTAGGTTTAGGGGTAGGGTTAGGTTTAGGGGATAGAATATAAAGTTTGTACAGTATAAAAACAATTATGTCTATGGAAAGTCCCCATAAAACATGGAAACACAACATGTGTGTGTGTGTGTGTGTGTGTGTGTGTGTGTACACCATTGACAGCATATTTAAAAAAATGCTATTCATGTCAAACTTTAATTAGAGGGGGTTCTGGGTATCTCAGCGAGTATTGACGCTGACTATCACACCTGGAGTCGTGAGTTTGAATCCAGGGCGTGCTGAGCGACTCCAGCCAGGTCTCCTTAGCAACCAAATTGGCCCTGTTGCTAGGGAGGGTCTGGGTATCTCAGCTAGTATTGACGCTGACTATCACACCTGGAGTCATGAGTTTGAATCCAGGGCGTGCTGAGCGACTCCAGCCAGGTGTCCATAGCAACCAAATTGGCCCGGTTGCTAAGGAGGGTAGAGTCACATGGGGTAACCTCCTCGTGGTCGCTATATCATGTGGTTCTCGCTCTCGGTGGAGCGCGTGGTGAGTTGTGCATGGATGCCGCGGTGAATAGCACTACGTCTCCGCGGTAACGCGCTCAACAAGCCACGTGATAAGAAGCGCGGATTGACGGTCTCAGACGCGAGGGCAACTGAGAGTCACTACGCCACCATGAGGACTTCGAGCGCATTGGGAATTGGGCGTTACAAATTGGGTAGAAAAAGGGAGAAAATATATATTTTTTTTTACATTTGCAAAAACTTACCGAGTGCACTTTTAAGTGTCCCGCTTCAGCACCAGTGCAGAAAAAAACAACATACATTTTAAATGTGTTTTCGCTTGACTCAACAATAAGAGCGTTTACATGCATGATCTTACACAGATTACGCTTATTAAACTCATCAAACCTGTGGTCAATTTTACCTTTATCGGTGTAAGATTTAAAAATAAAACGGGCCATATTTAAGCCCATTATTTGGATATTGCATTGCATGTAAACCCCTTTACCGGCTTATCCAATGACATCAAAAGCACAGAATAATCTGATTATTTCAAATCTCAAAGACAACGTTGTCCTGAGCTATGAAAGGGCAACATCTGAGCAATAAAACTTTCCTTCAGTGGAGTTGTGGTGTTGGGTTTAGCTTGTGAGTTTAATGATGTTTTCCGTATCTTCACTTTGAATGAAGGAAACAATCGATGCTTCAGCTCTAAGCTCGGTGTTATCTCACAAAACGTCACACCTACACTTGAGTTATTGAGTTATTGAGTTCTGCAGAGCTCTACAAACCCCCCAGCTGTCAGGTCCAGAACTGCTTCACACCGACATAAACAAGATCTCCATTTAGATTCAATCTGAACAACAAACCAAAATATAAATATTCCAGAAGTGTACTGCTGTGTGAGTAAATATGGCTCACTTTGCTTACTCAAAGAACGATCACACAACTAATTCAGTGAATGTGAGATTAGAGATGGGCAGATACGATACAGATTTGCAGATTTGATTCTGATTCATGAGCTTTCGATTCAATTTTGATTAATTTGATAATATTTCAGTTATAATGTTCATTTTGCTGTCATATAAAAGCAATTTCGGTCAGTCTGGGAGAGTTGAACCACTCCGTATGGTCTTCTCCAGCACATCCCAAAGACTTTCAATGGGACAATGGGGCTCTCCTCAACCACCACAGCATGTGCATCAGTGTGCGGCATCGGTAAGCTCGCCACACACCAGCTATTGGTGGAGAGGAGAGAGTAGAGTGATGGAGCCAATTAGTGGATGGGGATTATTAGGAAGGGCCAATGGGGGGAAACACACAAGGGGTTGGACAGCTGTCGGTAAATCTCTCTCTCTGTCGCACTGCAGCTTTCAGTCGGCCCTTATACCTCTTGAGGGCTAATTAGCCTGATTAGGGGCCGGGTGTGTAGCATCACGACCCCGCCCTCCGCCCTGCCACATTCCTCCCTCGTTCTCTCAGGCCAGAGAGCCCCCGACATGATGTACATCCCCCCCTGCCTCTTTCCATGGGGAGGGGTGTGCCTTCCGCCCCGTCTCCCGCGGGTCATCCCCGTCCACCTGGATAAGGGAGGGGAAAAGGGGAGGGAAACTGTGGAAATGTGGCACCTACACGCCGTAAAACCGATCGTGCCAAATTAACAAAAACATTTTAAAAAAGAGAGGGAAAAGACCAACACGGAGCGGCAGAGGAAGAGATAGAGAGAGAACACTTACTCGCCGGTTCTCCGATACGCCGCAGCTTGGTCCTCGGCCACTCCTCCACCCTCTAATGGACGACAGCAGGCGGATCGGAGGCAGACCTCCGGCCCCTGGCGGACGGAACCTCCCGCTGCGTTCTCGGGAAACAGAAGGGGTCTCCCCCACCCCTGGTAGCAGCCCTGACCACTCTAGGCAGTCGGTTAGGAGCCCCTTCTCACTTCGCGGTCGGCGACCGTACCTCCGCTCTCAGGTGCCCGGGCTCCTCCATCCCCCGGCAGCTGGCCACGTCTGCTCCATTGGGGTGGATGGCGAGGACTCCACTACGGCGCATCCCTCCTTCCCGGATTTCAGCACCAGTGTAAAGGTTAATGGAAAGGAGGCGGCGAGAACCGGTTTAACAATATAAATAATACTTTAATAAGCAACTTAGGTGTCGGAAAGCTGTGAATACTTGTATAAGACAATGTTGCCAGGACAAATGGATCTGGATCAACCGTAGACAGAATGTAGATACATTCAGTCTATAAGCACTTACAGGTATATGTACAGGTATGTATGTATGTGTATATATATATATATATATATATATGTTAATCTGCAATGTGTTTTGCTGTCTTTCAGGTGTTGTTATCAGGAGCGCACATGGACTCGGTGCAAGGAACGCTCCATATATCAGATGAGGAACTGGCGTCTCTGAGAAAGCTGGATGTTCTTGAGGTTCTGTGTGAAGATGTTCTGCCCAGAACTCTCTCTGAGATTCAGCGCCTCAACTCTCAGCTGGCAAGGCACCGTGGAGAGCTACGGATGGAGGACTTTGAGCGGACAGTCCTTACAATGGTGTTCTCAGCACAACAACTCCAACATACCAGCCCCGGCCATCAGAGGGAGCTGTGGGCAAACAGCCTCTTACAACTCTATAAAGCCATTAAAGGAGACCTGCAGCTGGAGTGAAGACTGTTGTCTTCTACAAAATACTAGAAACTCGTAAAAACACCTTAACTGGTGCATCGCAGGTCATGGACAGCAGGTTAAAATCAATGCTAAGTGCACAAAGAAACATAGTGGACAATATATAATCAAGTAAATATTCCTATTCAGTCTGTTTTGTTCATAATTTTGCATATTGTTGGGCCTATGCAGTTCATGGTAAGATTAATACATTTCAGCACATTTTGTTTACTTTGGTATGATGCACACTTTTGGTACTGTGTTGGGTTGAGACCTGACCAGTGTTCTGTTGTGCTGTTATCGTTATTTGGCGTGCATCTCAAGAATGTTTGCATAAGTTCACCTTCACAGTGACAAATCACATTCTTTGCATAAAATGTATTGTCAGATTTGATGGCACAGTATTGGAGAATGAGTTCTAGTGTCCTTTGGCACGGCAAAACCTGTTCGTCCGCTCTGCTGAAATGTTTGTGACTGGAAATATATGCAGTTATATAATATAAAGAGACAATATAGCAGCGAGCATGACTGACAATAAAACTGTAAAGCTTTGGTGCTGCATTAAAAGAGCTGCCATACACTTGAGTTTTCATTTCAACAGGACCTTTCGTTTTAAGACCTTGAGTAGGTTTAACATCTGCCATTTGAGCTCTAGTATTAAAGCTGTTGAGTGACTTAATAATTGAGTGAAATAATTATGACAAAAATCTAGTTATGCACAGGAATGCATGTGTTATTGTGTGCCCATAGCGTCATCTACAGACTACATATAAAACCAGCTGCAGATAGCAGGTTGCACAGCCATGTACTAGGCCAAAGCAAAGTCTAGCAAGTCAGTCCACTGTCGGCCATCTCTGGAACGCTCTCGGGAGGCTATGTCCAGTCAGGCCGGTGCAGCTCATATCTACTTGAATATCCCTCTCAGGCTAATCAAGCCTCCGAGAGGGATAAAGGCCGACCGGAAGCTGCAGTGGGACGGAGAGAGAGATTTACGGGCAGCTGTCCGACACCTGTGTGTGGTTGTCTTTTTGTTTAAGTTGCTTATTAAACTATTATTTATATGGTGAAGTCAGTTCTCGCCGCCTCCTTTACCTTTAACCCCTTTACACTGGTGCCGAAATCCGGGAAGGAGGAGGGATGCGCCGTACTAGAGTCCTCGCCACTACCATCCACCCCAACGGAGCAGCCGTGGCCATCCGCCAGAAGACGGAGGATTCCGGCAGCCTGGAAGGAATGGGCGCCGACCGCGAGGAGAGGAGGGGCTCCCAACCAACCGCCTGGAGCGGTTACCGCTGCCAGGGGCGGAGGAGACCCCTACCGTCCATCAAAAACACGGCGGGGTGTTCCGTCCGCCAGGGGCCGGAGGTCTGCCTCCGATCCGTCCGGGGAGGCGTGGCTGTCATCCATTAGAGGGTGGAGGAGTGGCCGAGGAACAAGCTATGGCATATCGGAGAACCGGCGAGTAAGTGTATTTTTCTCTCTCCTCTCTTTGTGTTTTATATATATATATATATATATATATATATATATATATATATATATAGCTAATGTGTCAGCTAATGCGAATGTGCATTCTCGAGTTGATAGACAGGTGATTGACTGTTTTGCCTGTTAGGGGGGACTTCCTTTTTTACATCCATTGACCGTTGGGTGCTCAGAGCTTCTTGGTTGGGCGTTCCAATTTCTCCCTTTCATTTGAATAGAAGTGGCCTGTCTCTGTTAAATAGTCTCTTGCCAAAGTAATTTTCAAGGCAAGTCTGTCCACTCAGCATCCATTTTGGAGATCTCCTGGATAGCTTTATCAATTTAAACAAGTGATGGATGGATGTAAGGTCAGGTTTCACGTGTAATTTTAAAAAATTGCACAAAAGTTTTATTTGATGTATTTGTGTAAAGAAATACGCTAACTCTGGAAAAACAAATTAGATATTATTATGCTCTTGTTTTTGTTGTTATACTTTTGTTTAGATGGATAGACAGACAAAACAACAACACAGTCATGTAAATAAATTGACAAAAATACTACACAGACAGACAGATAGACACAAAAGATTAAATAGACAGACAGATGGACAGACAAAAATACTACACAGACAGATAGATGCAAAAGATTACACAGACAGACAGACAAAAAGTCTGAACAGACAAACAAATAGATACATTTACAAAAATACTACACAGACAGATACGCATAAAAGATTACACAGACAGACAGTAAAAAATACTTCACAGACAAACAAAAATAGCCTACCACACAGGCAGTCATCGATAGATAGATAGATAGATAGATAGATAGATAGATAGATAGATAGATAGATAGATAAAGACACAATGCCCAGTTAAGTTTACATATTGTATCACATAAGGGGCGATATTAATCGCATGATTGATATTCATTTCATGTAAATGTGTCATGCGCTTTTGCCGTGAGTGAGTTTTTGATCAGGCGCTTCTTGGGCGCCACATTCAGGGGTCCTGGCAGTGAAAGCGCGTCAGGAGCGTCATTTATCGACTGTACTAATGAATATAAACACAAACGCATGAGGTAAGACAAACATGTTATATACAACTGTTTAAATCTGTGACAGATAACGTCACTGTTTGTGTGAATTCCGTGTGTTTGTGATTTCAATGTGTCCGTGTTTCACATACGAGCGGCCTCACAGCAGCTAACGGCTAATGCTAATTCATAAACATTTAATCAAAACATTGATATACTTCCCTAAAATAACTGTTATGAATTAACTACACGACCCAAACTGTTGTTATATCGAGCTGACAGTGAAATTCATTAATCATCTAGTGAATTTGATTGGATATTATTATTGCAGCTACCGTTTAAGTACGAATGCTTTTTATTTTTTGTTTATTAATTATTTATTTGGTCTGTATTGACTTTAAACATATAAACTGCACAAATTAACGGCGAGTAATAATATACACATGTTTCTCGTCTACGTTTAGCTTGAAAGTGTGTGTCGGTTAGGCTATTTGTGCGTGTGAAACCGGAAGTGCCAGTTCGAGTTAATTTGCTGTATTTGAGGCCGTGAGTTTATCTGCGTACTAATTAATGAAAAAATTATAAAAATGATTCATCCATCTGAATCAAAGAATCCACCTTCCGGCAGAGTGCAGTGTTAACTAATCAAACGCACCTGGGAACGACAGGCGGGTATGTTGTGGAGGGTTGGCATGAAACTCAACATAAGCACCACTGTGCCCACCTGACCTGGGTATGTTTGGAATAGCATCCATACGACATTTACCATTTCTGCAGTAGGGCAAATCCAGCGTTACGGATGTGAGATTTTGGGAGACCACACATTTTGTGAATTGCATAAAACATGCTCACAGTTGTCTTTATTAAGACAGTCTAATTTGCATTGCATTGTGGGAAAAGTAAGACACAGAACAACTTTTAAAAAAATGTCCAACTGCTCAATACAGTTTACAATTTATTCGCTGAAACTATTTATTTATTAGAGGACTACAGTGCTTCAAAATGGATTCTAATGAACATTTAGTGATGTTAACCCAAATAATAATAAAAAACAACATTATTACCATCGTTGAAGTCTTCTACAAAGTCGTACACGGGCTCAGCTGACCGTTATTTCCATGTGGCGTGCTATCTTACATTTCGGTCTTAATTTAGACAGATCTAAGTTTTTATGCAACTCACTGGAAGAAAATAAAGACCAATATTTTAGGTGACTAACTAGTAAGACTAGTCTAAAACCGTTTTAGGCAACCGGCCCTGGAAATAATACTAGCCACAGAATGTAGGGCGGTTGGCACTGCCAAGAACATGTATTATTTATTTTTTATTCAATGTTGTTTTCACATAAATGTGGAAAATCTGGCGTCTTCACGGCTGTGAAACGGCACTTGCATCATGAGGGAAACATTTCTATATTCTGTTTTTTTTTTATTTATTTTTATTTGACAAAATTGAAGCCAGTATGCCGTATATAAAGCACAACTGCCGAAGCCATCAAAGCAGTACTTGTTAAATGTTGGACGTCAAAGCCTCTGCTGTGGGTAATGTTCCTGTTACTCTGCGTAACCCACAGGTTTATTTGTGAGGTCTTGAGGAGAGTATTTGCCAGGAGTCTTTCTGCAGATTCTGGGTCTGCTTTAATAAATAGTTGAGCAGTATAAAGGCTCATCATACTGTTGAATAGTTATAATCTAACAGCTGTGAACTTCTGAATGGGAAGCGAGGATCGTCCTGTCATGAGCTCTGGTTTCATACTAGCATGTCATACTGAGTCATTGGGGGCCGATTTTTGAACGTTTAAATACTCACTGTTTCAAACGTGTAGCCACAAGATGTGTGTTAACATGATTTTACTGAGATAAAGTCACTTACTAACCACATCTCGTGAAGTTATAGCCAATTTTACAATGTCATCCAAATATCATGAAATTTGGGGTCTCAAATATCAAGAGGGTTTTTGACCTGAACAATATGTGCCTTAAAATAAAAATGTCAAAATATCAGATTGATTTTTATTTTTTGTGGTCACATGACAACATAATGGCTACCTGCATGTTTGTTACACCCCCTGAAATTGATTTAGGGTCTGTTCACACTTGGCAGGTTTGGTTCGATTAAAACAAACTCTGGTGGAAACCGCGATATGACCTTGTGCGATTATTAAATCGCAAAGGGCTGTGTTTTAATTAAATAAATAAATAGTCTGCTCCCTTCAAAGTTTATTTGCGCTGCTCAGTCCAGTCTATATTAAGTTAGAGCATTATTACAGTGTTTTCAGAGCGGTTCTGTGCTCCACAACTCCCTCTCATGCTTACAGTAACAGAAGTGATCTGAGTTCGGTTCCGTTTGCTTGCGTGCGCTAAACGCTTTATTTACACTAAACATGCGCGTCCTGCGTGAAGCGGTTTTATTATTATCTGCGGTAGCAGCATCTCACTGTCCGCAACGCACAGTTATCATAATAATAATAACGCAGAATACAAGATTGGATGTAATTCAAACATCTTTATTAAATGATTGCAGAGCAAACAGTATTAACAGAAACACCTGTAGAGTCCAGAAACATGCGCTCTTCATTCTCCTGTCATTTGTTTACCTCTAACGAGAGAGCGTGTCGCACTTATTACACTCCCCGCGGAAACAAGTGAAAGCGGAACCAATATTACCAACATCCAACACAATGAAAAGGAAGGAACGTGCATATAATAAATCTATATCAAATATTTAGTTACTATAATATAGTGCATTACTAAATTAAATATAATAAAATAACGAATACTAATAATAATTCAATGAAATGGTGACAAACTATGGAGCCAAATCAATCTCATTAATAATTCACTTACAAAAAATGATTCACACATTTTCACATGCATGAAACCTAATTCACGTACACAAAAAAAAAAATTCACGTGCGTGAAAAAAAAAGATATTCACAAAAAGCTATTCACATGCGCAAAATAAAAGTATGCATACGTAAAATACATTTTACAAACGCAAAACATACTTCATAGATATACAACTAGTCGCAAAAAGTTTCGAATGTTTAAAATGTACGAGTGTATCCATGAATCTGAATGTGCAAATCGTCATTCACGTGTGAATCCCCTCGGATTTGTGTGTGTGTGTTTTTAAGACTTTCCTGGCAGAGATCTCTTCCCACGTGGGTCTGTCGTACTCTTTAGCCAATCAGATGCGAGCTTAACCAATCATATCATAAGCCACTGATTCTGCGCACCTTTTGCGCAATATGGATTAATTAGAAGGGAAATGAAGCCTTTACATCAGTAATCCAGCATGGCGAGCGAAGAACGGTAAGTAATTTTTTTTTGTGCTGCTATTATTATTATTGTTGTTGTTTTTATTATTAGAGTCACACATACATATTCAGATTTTTTTCTCAGTATTAGTTAATTGCCTATTTTATTTATTCAATAAAAGTATCAATACTGTCCTCATTATGTTTTCAGTCACAATGCATTATTGTCCAAAAACATTTTACTTCACTTACCCGTTAGCCATGCTGGATTACTGATATAAAGGCTTCATTTCCTACCGCTGGAGTTTTAAATATGAATAAAACTATTCGTTCCTTACTACAAAAAGACATTGTCACTATGTCAAACTGTTTATTGGAATAGACTGGTGGAAGGTTTATTATGGAAGGCCATCTGGGCTTTACCAAACAAATATTTATTAGGAAATAAAGTTAAGGAAATAACTTTCAAAATCTTACACCGATACTACCCAGTTAATATTTTTCTTGTTAAATTTAAAAAGGATATTTATTTGTACTGTTCTTTGTGCAATACATTGCCTGAGACTTTGTTTCATCTATTTTGGCATTGTGCTCATGTGGGACATTTTGGAAAGATTTGACCAGATTTATAATTGCTAACATTGAACCCACTTTTTCCTTATGTTTAGATAATGTTATATTTGGTTTTACTAATATCCCCTAAAATAAAAGGAAAGAATACTATATTATAAATTTAATAATTTTTGCTAAATTTCATTTACATAAATGTAAGTACAGTAAATCCCAACCTTTGTTTTTGGTTCTTGAAAAAGAAATTCAAATATATATAAAGACTATTTTTCATTCACATAATAAGAAAGCAATTAAAACTGTTTCTATATGTGAGTCCTTCAATATATTTACATGATGTTTAGCCTTCCCCCCTGGCTGTATTGTTTTTCTCTTTATATATGTATTATTGTAGTTTTGACTGTACATTGACTTTGTTTGTTTGAATCTTAATAATAAAAAAAAGGCTTAATTTCCAGTGGCTTATGATATGATTGGTTAAGCTCGCATCTGATTGGCTAAAGAGTACGACAGACCCACGTGGGAAGAGATCTCTGCCAGGAAAGTCTCAAAAACACACACACACACAAATCCGAGGTGATTCACACGTGAATGACGATCTGCACATTCAGATTCATGGATACACTCCAAGTTTTTAAACATTCAAAACTTTTTGTGACTAGTTGTATATCTATGAAGTATGTTTTGCGTTTGTAAAATGTATTTTACGTACGCATACTTTTATTTTGCGCATGTGAATAGCTTTTTGTGAATATATAGTTTTTTCACGCACGTGAATTTTTTTTTTTGTGTACGTGAATTAGGTTTCATGCATGTGAAAATGTCTACGCATGCGTGAATTATTAATGAGATTGATTTGGCTCCATAACAAACTAATACAAAATTTCACTTTAAATTAAATTTCACCAATGGGTTATCAGTTCAACTTCAGTTTGACATTAATCCTCATTCTTTAGGACTATCTTATACACAGTAAATAATAGTTTGTATAAGCCTACTAGTTAAGGCCTAGAATAAAGAGTAACATTTATATTTTAAAATTATATTTTGTGTATACTGAATTATTGACTGACAGCAAACACTAGGCTACAACTATGACAGGGAAATGTAGTTAACAGTGACATTGAGCAGAAAGTTTACATATAACCAGTTTTGACAGAGCTGCTGATAAAAGTGAAATGATCAGCATCGATTGATGAGATGAAAAGAGAATTGGAGATTGGTATCGGATGTTAAAATCCTGATTGGAGCATCCCTAATATTCAAGTTGACTGTTTCACAAACTAATGTTGATGATTAGTGGGCTGAGACCCTGTCATAAAATGGAAAAAACAGGTACACAGTGGACTGTAACATTTGGATATGAAGAGGACTTTGTTTCACTGTTTATATATTTATTTGTTTGTGATTGAACTGAAAAAAGGTCTCAGTTTGGTTCTTTTTAAGAGGGCTCAAGTGTAAAATGCCTTTGGTTTTGTATCGTTAGGTTTGGTGTTAAAAATGGCAGTGTGAACGCTAAACGAACCTGGACCAAATGTAGCAGTTTTCTTTTTTGGTCCGGACCAAGAGAGCCGAACTAAGAGTGTGAACGCACCCTTATTGTATAAACGTTTTTTCAAATATAAAAAATAATTTTTAACATTATAGTTTTAAATAATAACGATAAAAGATGATTTCAAACTACTTATGCCGACGTTTTTCAACAAATGTCTCCTTTTAATAATAGCTTTTTTTATTTGTTTGTTTATCTTTTACGGACTGTTACCCCACTTTGGCATTTTTTATTTAAGCCCCAGAAAAGATGACTAGATAACTTTAAACTCAAAATTGTAAAGCATGTTCATCGTAGCAGAGGTAATTGCTACTAGTGTATATATATATATATATATATATTGCATTTTTAACATATTTTTAAAAAACTGCACAGATCCAGACCAAAACAAATGAGTCACTGACCCAAATTGTGATGATTTTGTTTTGTAGTAGCAGTATGCCTGCTGAACGCAAGAAGCCAGTCAACTTGGAGGAGAGAGAGACGGGCTCCTCCAGCAACAAGGAAAGAGACAGAGATGCAGACAGACAGGCCACCTCCTCACGGGAGAAGGGCAAAGACGAGACCAAAATGAGCGGAAAGAAAGACGGAGGCAAGACAGCAGAGGAGAAGAAGAGACGAACGGAGGAGGAGAAGAGAAGGAAGGACGAGAAGGACAGAAAGAAGAAAGAGGAGGAGAAACAGAAAGCGGAGGAGGAGCAGAAGATGATAGAGGAGGAGGAGAGGAGACAGCAGGAGGAGAATGAGAAGAAGCTGCTGGAGGAAGAAGCCAAACGACAGAAAGAAGAGGAGGCTGCTCAGTTGAAGTAAGAGTGCAGATGATGTATAGAAAATTGGGTTCTAAACAACATTGTTATTCTTGCATTATTACTATCACAGAAGACTTTAGAGTTTGTGTAGATTTGGGCTTTATGCTTCGTTTTTCCTATGTGTGTGGTCAGGGAGAAGGAGGAGGCGGAGCAGCTTCATCAGGAGGCCTGGGAGCGACATCACGGCAGAAAGGAGCTGCGTGTGAAGAACCAGCACGCACAGGAGACGCGTCCAGAGGAGGCGTTCTTCAGCCGCCTGGACTCCAGTTTGAAGAAGAACACTGCGTTCGTCAAGAAGCTCCGCACGCTCACGGAACAGCAGCGCAGCTCGCTGTCGCAAGATTTCGACTCTCTCAATCTGAGCAAGTACATTGGCGAGGCCGTGAGCTCCATGGTGGAGGCCAAACTAAAGCTGTCTGATGTGGGCTGCGCCGTGCATCTATGCTCACTCTTCCACCAGCGCTACACCGAATTCGCGCCTTTGCTGCTTGCTGCCTGGAAGAGACACTTTGATGCCCGGAAAGAGGAGAAGGCGCCCAACGTGAGCAAGCTGCGGACCGACCTGCGATTCATCGCCGAGCTCACCATCGTGGGGCTTTTCACGGATAAAGAGGGGCTCTCGGTCATCTACGAGCAGTTGAAGACCATCATCGGTACCGATCGTGAGATGCACACTCATGTGTCGGTCATCATCAGCTTCTGCAAGCACTGCGGAGACGACATCGCCGGACTGGTGCCAAGGAAGGTGAAGAACGCCTGTGGAGAAGTTTGGACTGTCGTTTCCTCCCAGTCAGATCATTAACTCCGAGAAACAGCAGCCGTTCCAGAACATTCTGAGAGAATACTTCACCTCACTCACCAAACACCTCAAAAAAGACCACAGAGAGTTACAGAACATCGAGAGACAGAACAGGTCAGTTATCATTTCACTAACGACCTACTGTTGTTGTTTTTTTATCTCCAATGTTCGTCAAGATGAGATTTGAATTTTGGCTTGACAAGGCGCTATCTGAAATCTTTAAACGGCTTAAAACGTCTCAAGTTTCAAGGTTAGATGCGTAGCTTGAAAACTCTTGGAGGAGTTACAGATTATAAATGACATACTCAAAACTGCTGAATTGGCTCTGTTTGTCTGTAGGCGTATTCTGCACTCCAAAGGCGAGCTCAGTGAAGACAGACATAAGCAGTATGAAGAGTTCGCCACCTCCTATCAGAAGCTGCTAGCAAACAGTCAAACTCTGGCTGATCTGCTGGAAGAGAACATGCCTGATCTCCCTCAGGACAAAACCGTACAGGAAGGTGGGACAGCCAACACCTCTCTACCCATCTCTCTCGTTGAAACATTGTCTCTCTTATAATGCAGCTACAGTACATTGAAGAGTGTGTTTAAACACTCTGGTTCATTGCACCTGGTTTCTGTTTGTTTTGTGTGTCAGAACACGGTCCAGGCATCGATATCTTCACTCCAGGGAAACCGGGAGAGTACGATCTTGATGGAGGAATCTGGGAGGATGAAGACGCCCGTAACTTCTATGAGAATCTGGTGGATCTGAAGGCGTTTGTTCCTGCGATCCTCTTCAAAGACGTGGAGAAGAGCTGCCAGAGCATCAAAGGTACTGATCTTTTTTTTGTGCGTCAGTGTTGGGGAAAAAACTTGCAATTTAAAGTACATTTATATTCACTCATTTGCCGGACACTTTTGTCCAAAGCAACTTAAAGTATGTGTGTTGTCTTCAAACCCATGATCTTGACATTGCTAGCGCCATAGCTACACTAAAGTAGTTACTATGGAGTAACAAGTAGCGCTTTGATGGCTTCAGCAGTTGTGCTTTATATAATACATACTGGCATCAATTCTGTCAAATAAATAAATAAGTAGACACTACAATTGACTAACAAAAATAACAAATCGCATTGACGCTTCTAAGGAACGCCATATAAATTAATTTGAATAATGGTAAATGGTTTGCACTTATAGCGCTTTTTTTAACCTTGGAAGTTACCAAAGTATCTCAATTCACGCATTCACACACACTCACACACCAATGGTGGCAGAGCTGGCATGCAAGGCGCAACCCTGCCATTGGGAGCAACTTGGGGTTCAGTGTTCGGCATGTGGAGTCATGTGGGATGGGTATCGATGCGCCAACCCTGAGATTGGCACCGGACCCGCTCTACCACCTGAGCCACAGCCGCCTGTTTATGGCACATGCACAAAAATGATATGAATCAGTGCTAGGCAGTGCTAAACGAGTGCAGGCAGGCCCTAGCTGCCTGCACTCGTTTGGTTTGTTGAGGCGCAATGCCTGTACAGCTGGAGTCACGCTTACTGCCCCCTGCTGCAACATCAAGGTGGTGCATCAAGCTTTAATTGGTCCGATGGTAGGAACATTCCGTATTACAGAATTTATGTATGGATCAGGGGCAATATTAATAGTACTTGTAGTTCCTCCCCAACTCTGGTGTGGTGTATTTGCAGAGTGCCCTGAGGTCAACAGTACAGAGGAGTTGGAGATGGAGCTGGAAGCTCTGGACATCACTGACGACCCGCTCGATCTGGACCCAACTGATGAAGCCGAGACTGAAGAACTGGCCAAGAAATTACTGGATGAGCAAGGTACAGACAACACCGACTGACTAAAATCCACTCAGTAACACTCGCATGTGCAGTTATAATCAGTGGTAAAGTAGTGGTGGTGGTGGTGGCGGCGTAGTGTGCTAAAGCACTGAACTGGTAATCAGAAGGTTGCTGGTTTAATCCCCACAGCCACCACCATTGTGTCCTTGAGCAAAACCAGGCATTTCGTGTAAAAAAGGTAGCAGTGTTTACTGAACGAGTATACTGAACGTGCACAATGCAGACTCCAGTTATGGTCCCATTAATGTATATGCTGAGGGAAGCTCCAATCAAAGGTCTGTTAGTCCGACTTTATATATCTGGTACTTCGGATCAAAGTGTTTACATGACAAATTATTGCTTTAGTGTTCAAAGGGGAAACGGGTGACTGAGTGCAGGGATGAGAGAAGCAATAGTTCATGTGGATCCACCACTAAGTTTAAATGTTTACATTGTTTCTTTAATTTTTGTGTATTTGTAGAACAAGAGGATGAGGAGGCGAGCACCGGCTCTCATCTCAAACTCATCGTCGATGCTTTTATCCAACAGCTGCCAAACTGTATCAACAGAGACCTGATTGACAAGGTAAACACACACACACACAATGTTTCATACCATAAATGTATGTATTTATTCATCATACGATGTATGTGCTGACTGGGCACGTTTACATATAGTCACATTTACTTTTGCATGCCCAAGGTTCAATTTAAAACACTTGATCGGGCATGGGTAGCTCAGTGGTAAAGATGCTGGCTACCACCCCCGGGAGTTCACTAGTTCGAATGCTAGGGCGTGCTGGGTCTCCAAAGCAACCAAATTGGCCCGGTTGCTAGGGAGGGTAGAGTCACATGGGGTAACCTCCTCATGGTCGCCATAGTGTGGTTGGTTCTTGGTTGGGCGTGTGGGGAGTTGACTGTGGATGCCGCGGTGGATTGTGTGAAGCCTCCACATGTGCGTTATTTCTCCGTGGCACTGCGCTCAATAAGCCACGTGATAAAATGCACAGGCAGCTGGGATTTGTCCTCCGCCACCCGGATTGAGGCGAGTCACTACGCCACCACGAGGACTTAAAAGCGCGTTGGGAATTGGGCGTTCCAAATTGGGTGGAATGCCCACCCAATCATATAATTTGATCATATAATCAAAATAACAAAATATACATTGAAGTGAGGGTACAAATATGGATGAATATTGTCAATGATGGAAGATTGAGGAACACTGAGGAATAAAAAATAGTTTGTCAACTATTGATATAGATTTTTGCCGATAACTGATATATATCGGCACCGATACATCGGTCTACCGCTAAACAGTTTATTATGCATACTCTGAGCACACATGAGGCTCCTGATCATACAGTGTTTTCAGAGCGGTTCTGTGCTCAATGCACGCCAATTCTAACTGATCTCCAGAGTTACAGATGTGCTCCGAGTTCGGTTTGTTGTGCTGGCGTTATATTTAAAGCACTCTAGCTTCACTAAATGCACATATGCGTAATTTAGCTTATATTTGGCTGCTACAAGTTACTATACATATCTAAAATAACCCCATGACAGAAGGTTTTTGTGGACAGATGGTGAGATGAGAGCATTTCACTGCGTTTACAGGCGGTTGTAAACTCATTTACAAGTGAATCTCTTCAGATTTCCCCCAAAATAAAGGCATGAAAGCATAGCAGTGCCACATGCAAGTTATTACAAAAGTGCATTTGCTGTTTTATATTAATACAATAATACATTATTATTATACAATAATAATACACTCACAGACCACTTTATAAGGTAAACCTGTACACTTGTTCATGCGATTATCTAATCAGCCAATTGTGTGCAGCAGTGCAATGCCTAAAATCATGCAGATACAGGTCAGGAGGGAAAATATATGATCTCAATTGCTTAACCCGTGGCATGATCGGTAGTGCAAGATGGGCTGGTTTGAGCATTTGCTGGGATTTTCACACACAACAGTCTCTTGAATTTACTCCGAATGGTGCCAAAAACAAAAAACATCCAGTGAGCGGCAGTTCTGTGGATGGAAATGCCTTGTTGATGAGAGACGTCAACAGAGAATGGCCAGACTGGTTCATGCTAACAGAAACGCTATGGTAACTTGGATAACATTTACATTTATGCATTTGGCAGACGCTTTTATCCAAAGCGACTTACAGAGCACTTATTACAGGGACAATCCCCCCGGAGCAACCTGGAGTTAAGTGCCTTGCTCAAGGACACAATGGTGATGGCTGTGGGGATCGAACCAGCAACCTTCTGATTACAAGTTATGTGCTTTAGACCACTACGCCACCACCACTCAACTCAGATAACCACTCAGTACAATTTTAGTGAACAGAATGCTGCTCTAAATCACTTTTGGCTGATTAGATAATCGCATAAATAAGTAGGTGTACATAATAAAGTGGTCAGTGAGTGTATATTTCTGTAATCATTTCTTAATAACAAGTAATGTTTCTATTACAATAATATACAATTCAAGTTCCAAAACAAATGATGAAAAGGGGGCTGAGACCTTTTCACAAAGTGAACGCAAAATGTACACAGACAGGGTACAATATGAATGTGATGATTGGTTTTTTTCCCCTTTCTTTCACTGCTTTATTCATTTATTTAGTGTTGCTCTTTTTAAGAGGACTCAAGTGTGAATGTGCTATTTTAAACAGTATTTAAACTTTTGGTTAAAAGGAATCACTTCTATCAATTGTTTATGCAACCGTGTTTCTGTGTGTTTTCAGGCTGCTATGGACTTCTGTATGAATATGAACACAAAGTCTAATCGCAGGAAGTTGGTTCGAGCTCTCTTCACGGTGCCCAGACAGAGGTGCGTGTTCTAGCTGCACACACACACACACACACACATCAGTCTGGTGTGTGTTTCTGCCTTTCTACTGGTAGATCATGACACTAGCAATGCCACATTCAAGGCTTTGACTCCCAGGGAAAATCCATACGTATATAATGACCAAAAGCAACTCTTTACTATGGACACTAGGTGGTGCTGTAGTGCTTTGCTTTGAAGTCTGTCACTTATAATATTATTGTTCATTCAGATTAGATGTGGAGGTGTGGGGTTAATGTGTGTGTGTGTGTGTGTGTGTGTCAGGTTGGATCTGTTGCCGTTCTACGCTCGCCTGGTGGCGACTCTCCATCCATGTATGTCCGACATGGCTGAAGATCTCTGCTCAATGCTCAAAGGAGATTTCAGGTTTCACGTGAGTGTCTTTCACGCAAACGCGCACAAATGTTCCACAGAAACAACAAAATAAACTGAGTCGTGTGTGTGTGTGTGTGTGTGTGTGTGTGTGTGTGTGTGTGTGTGTGTGTGCTGTGTGTCACAGATCAGAAAGAAAGACCAAATCAACATCGAGACAAAGAATAAGACGGTGAGGTTTATCGGGGAGTTGGCCAAGTTCAAGATGCTCTCCAAAACGGACACGTTGCACTGCCTCAAGGTGAAGAGAGACGCTCTGCTGACACTAACAGTGTGTACGGCCCTGTATATTCCAGCATCCCTAACTGTGTGTGTGTGTGTGTGTGTGTGTGTGTATAGATGCTGCTGTCTGATTTCTCTCATCATCATATTGAGATGGCGTGCACACTGCTGGAGACGTGTGGACGATTCCTGTTCCGCTCACCTGACTCACACCTGCGCACCAGCGTCTTACTGGTTTGTCCACTGTTTATACATTCATATACATGCATTGTTTGCTTTGTGATCAGTTGAATGCCACGTTGATGAATAAAAGTACCAATATCTTTCCATAAGAGCAAAATCTGTACATTATACCAAACGTTTTGCCACCAGTGTATAAATCATTTTACTACTAATAGATGGAGTAATTTGCACTACCAGTCCAAAGTGTGGGCACACTTCAGCCCATTCACAGCGACACTCTTGTGTATATTTGTGTCTTCAGGAGCAAATGATGCGTAAGAAACAGGCTCAACATCTGGATGTGCGTTACGTGACGATGGTGGAGAACGCTTATTACTACTGTAATCCTCCACCGATGGAGAAGACTGTTCGCAGGAAGAGACCTCCGCTGCAGGAGTACATCCGCAAGCTCCTCTACAAAGACCTGTCAAAGGTCACTACTGAGAAAGTACGTCAAACACACAGGACACATGCAGGTCACATTACACGCTTACACTCGAGGCCTATAACACAGAATGCACATTTTAACAGTAACAAGACTTGAACATGAATTTGTGCATTAAAAAATGTGCTGTGCGAAAAAGCTAAATCTTTTACGGCAAACAGTGATGTTGCAGCCTTATGCTAAAATGCTTCATTTATTTATTTATTTATTTCACATTAATCTGCACTCATACGCCATAATGACAAAGCAAAAACCAGATTTTTGATAACATTGCAAATGTATTAAAAAGCTCAAATTGAAATATCACATTGACATAAGTATTCAGACCCTTTGCGATGACACTTGAGATTTAGCACGGGTGCGTCCCATTTCTCTGGATCATCTTTGAGATGTCTCCACACGTTGATTGGAGTCCACCGGTGGCAAATGCAATTGCTTGGATATGATCTGTAAAGGCACACACCTGTCTATATAAGGTATTATAGCTGTAAATGCATATCAGAGCGAAAACCAAGCCATGAGGTCAAAGGAACTGCCTGGAGAGCTCAGAGACGGGATTGAGATCTGGGGAAGAATATAAATACATTCTGGCTGCATTGAAGTTTCCCAGAGTGGTGCACAGAGGCCTCCATAATCCTTAAATGGAAGTTTGGAACAACAAGGACTCTTCCAAGAGCTGGACGCCCGGCCAAACTGAGCAGTTGAGTCAGAAGAGCCATCCAGAACCCGAT
>NC_068322.1:1857852-1870352 GCF_025860055.1 Xyrauchen texanus
CTGATAACTGTGTGTTCAGGAGGGCTCAGAGAATGAGGAAGAGGAACGTGAGGAGGAAGAGGAGAACACAGACTATCTGACCGACTCCAACAAAGAGAACGAGACCGATGAGGAAAACAATGTGAGTGTGATGATGGGTCAAAGGTCACGCTGCTGGTTGGGTTGGATTAGAGCTAACGTCTCTGTTGTGATTGTTCAGGAGGTGACGATCCGCGGTGGAGGACTCAAACACGTGGCGTGCGCTGAAGACGAGGACTTTATCCAGGCGCTGGATAAAATGATGCTGGAAAACCTGCAGGTGCACAAACGCTCTAAACAAACATGATTTCATCAGGGGCGTTCTGCGAGTACACAGCCAAAATGCTAGTGTTTTGAGAGACATTTTTTGTATGGTGAACGTGTGGGTTTAGATACATTTCTGCTGTACTTACGTGTGTGTGTGTGTGTGTGTGTGTGTGTGTGTGTGAGAGCAGCAGCGCAGTGGAGAGGCAGTGAAGGTCCATCAGCTTGATGTGGCGATTCCACTGCAGTTAAAAAGCCAGTTGAAGAAAAGCCCCGCCCCCTCCTGCAGTCCAGATGCAGAAATCTCAGACACCATGCAGTTCGTCATGCTCACACGGAAAGGCAACAAGCAGCAGGTACAAGTGTGTGTGTGTGTTTGTGCTGTAGTTTACACTCCTAAACCACATCCTGAACACAAAGACACAAAACCGTTCCAACACACACACACGGCATCTTTGTTTTCATTCTGCTGCAGTGGCTCAATGTCTGAGTCCACTGATTCTTTTGCAAACATCCATCTGACATTATGGGTTTGTGTTTCCACTCTCTCTCTTCCTCAGTTTTCAATTTAAATATGGTGTGCTTTATTGGCATACATGAAGTGTACATTGTATTGCTTAAGTGTTTGCATCTGAGCTGCATACAGTTTCAATTTATATAGTCAAATAACCACAGCGAATGAATCGATAAATAGAAATATCAGTAGTGCAAAACACTTGCAAAAATAAAATAACAGTGCACTAAGATAGGAACAACATATTTAAACAAGAAAATACAAGTTGCGAGTTCGAATCCAGGGCATGCTGAGTGACTCCAGTCAGGTCTCCTAAGCAACCAAATTGGGCCGGTTGCTAGGGAGGGTAGAGTCACATGGGGTAACCACCTCGTGGTCGCGATTAGTGGTTCTCACTCTCAATGGGGCCTGTGGTGAGTTGTACGTGGATCGTGGAGAGTAGCATAAGCCTCCACATGCTGTGAGTCTCCGGTGTCATGCACAACGAGTCACGTGATAAGATGCGCGGATTGGCTGTCTCAGAATCAGCATTTAAAACAACAGAGTTCACCAAAGTGTGTGAAATTGTACAGTAATACGATTTAAAACATACAATTTCAAAACGACCACACACACACCAGAAGTCTAAAATACAAACGCTCCAAAACTGTGTCCTACATTTCATTTGTCAGACTCAAAGGCCAGTGTAAAGAGATGATTTCAGACGTGACTCAAAAGTCTTCAATGATCACACTGAGCCGTGTGTCGCAAACTGTTTATCGAAATTGGTATTGAGAACCACGAAGTACCGACTACTGACATTTTGGTACTGTGACAACACTAACTAGAAAACATGGATTTGTTCTTTTTTTTAAAAGCTAAGATGTAACCAAAATGATGAAAAGCGAATGAAATATAATTAGTCAAATTAATATTTGCGTATTGTACCTAGTTAGAAGGTCTCTTGTATAATTAACAGCATTAGCTGGGAGATCATTTCTTTCATATGCAAGCAAAATGGACATTATAAGTGAAATATACCCATCCAAATCTGCCCTAATGTGTTCTAATGTCTCTCTGTGTGCAGTTTAAGATCTTGAACGTGCCGCTGTCGTCTCATCTGGCGGCGAATCACTTCAATCAGCAGCAGGCCGAGCAAGAGGAGCGCATGCGCATGAAGAAACTCACGCTGGACATCAACGAACGACAGGAACAGGAGGATTATCAGGGTGAGATGGAGTCTGAGTGGTGAACTCACTAAACTGTGTGTTATTAGACTGACAGATGGCATGTGGTCAGTCTTATTCAGTAAACGCATGCAATCTAGTTTAGGCAAGTGCAATCAGCATTTAGTGAATCTGCAAATCAAAATCATTGTGATTTGTTTACATGAAGTTTTTCAGTGTTTGTTGTTCTTGTTGTTGTTGCAGAGATGATGCAGTCTCTCGCTCAGAGACCCGCCCCCGCCAACACGAACCGAGAGCGCCGTCCACGATACCAGCACCCAAAAGGAGCGCCCAACGCTGACCTCATATTCAAAACTGGCGGCAGGTCTGACTCGTGCACACACACACACACACACACTGGCTCTTTTCCAAACATATCCTGGTCTCTGACCCCTGACCCTGTTCTTTTTAGGAGACGCTGATGATGTCAGACTGAGCAAATGATGAGTCAAAGAGAGCGAGACAGACAGAGCAGTACTTTGGACTCGCCTGATCTGGGACGAAGAGCCACCCATTATGGACACGCCCAACTGCCTCTTGCCTCACCACGGCAATCGGAGAGGACCACCCATGAGCTGGTGTAGATGGAGGGAGAGTCCGAGACGCACACACATACACTCATGTACACACACACACACACACACACACACACAATGCTGAACTGAGGCGTCTGTAAGGACACACAAAGAATGGAGGTGATTTTATTTGACCGATTGAGTTTGACGAGAGACTCTGAAGAAGGAAAACATGTTTTTTCAGATAAACCTTCAGCTCATCTTTGAGTTGGTTCATCTGATCTCTTCTATTCTTTCTCCTGGTGTCGTTCTCTTTAACCTCAGCCGGCCCACAGACACCGCCTGAGCATCTGAAACTCTTTCCCGACGCGCATGGGTGAACGGCAGCTGTTAGCGAGTTTGCTGATGCAGTCAAGTGATTCTCTGTGACCGTGAAAGTGTCTCATTATGTCTCTGCAGCGTTTACGTTCAAACACTCTTTATTTTCTGCCCATCACATCAGCCGTGAGTCAGCTCTGTGTGCAGATGAGCTCACTTACTAGAGCAGGTGATGTTATTCTAAGTGTAGAATGTGGCAGAACTGGACGCAAACATGCGTCTGTGAGAAACAGGTAAGTTCTGTCTGAGGGGTATCGGGTGCTTACAGAGAGAGAGGATCATGGGATATGTTTCCAATCTGAAGGCCGATCTGCATTACATAACTGAAGGGTGCTCGCTACAGCTTTTGTCTCTTTAAATTTCTCAAAGTGCTCAAAAATACAAAGTAAATGTCATCGCTAAATCTGCAGTTTTTGCTCTTAACTTTTTTGTTTTGTGATAGTTTGTGATTTAAAAATACATTGCGAAGAGATTCATTTCTTAATCTTTTCATTCGCTTAGTTTTCTGATTAAACATCTCTGTCAAAGGGGTTTCTGTGAGTTTTGAGCCTGAACAATAATACTTAATGTGACGTATTCTGTTCCTTGTTGTATCCGCAACCTGGAAAAACACCCAACTGTGCCTGTTTTCAGTGGAAATCAAAAGTACAGGTGTGCAAATAAACTGCTTTGTTTAAATCATGAGCTGCAGGACTGTTTCAGATGTGCATGAACAGCGCTGATGGGTTTTTAAATTGTGTTTATTCAGAAACAGCACAACTGAATGTTACAGGTCAGAACCATTGGAGGAAAATATAGATATTTACTTACATTCACATGCACACACAGAGATGGAAAGAAACAGCGTTTTTTATTTGTATTACTCTGTGTGCGTCACGCATTCACAACATGCATTCTACGTCCTTCAATTACTGCTTCATTTAAAGCAAAAACCGGAGTAAACAAAAAAATAAACAAGTCAACAACAATGGCAAACATGCATTACATTTACTAACACTCATTCATACTGAAACACACATTGAACTAAAGCTGTTGGTTCTTTACAAAGAGCTAAAAGCATTTGGTTAATGATAACTGGTCAGTTTAGTTCCCATGTGCTCCAGATTTGCCATTCCCGAAGCAGGATCTAGATTTGGTTCTCTGTGGTTTGGCGTGGGAGGAACTAAACTTGTAACAACCACACAATTTACGAGGTCATCTGTGGTCTCACGGCAAAGGCACACTGGGAGAGAAAGAAAGACTAGAAAGATCTGGACTCGGATCCTCTGGGAAACTCCATTCGAACACCCAACATTAACAGAATAAATATACAGCTGCTGTACATCCGAACGCACACAATATTAAAAAGACAATATGCAAGAGATTTCTCTGTGAGGTATTTCTTATGTAAACTAACCAAGTGATTGGTCTGGCTTCTTTACAGCAGATGATCCTAATAATGTATCATGTATAATACACAACTATAACTATATCTTTAGTGTAAATGTATGCATTCTATAAACTGACCTCTACTTAATTGCTCAAACATGATCTCGAACTTCAGTTTGGTCACTTTCATTATACATAGTTACTTTTAAAAATGACAACACTCATGAGCATGTTATCGGCAATCCCTGAAGCTATAGAGAACACTTCAATAGCTAAGAGTGAAGATTCATATCCTCTGAACAGGGCTGGACTTGTAATCTGGCATACCGGGCATTTTCCCAGTGGGTCGATGCACTTTTGGGCCAATCATGGGGTGGAATGGCCACTGGGAGAACCGAGAGGCCGGTGGTTCGGCCGCGAAACCTGCCGAATGGGCCGCGATAAGCAACAATGAGCCGCCGCTTTATGCAGAACAGACCACAAAACGGCACCACGATATGCAGAAAATGACAGAGAACCGCTCAACAGTTGGGCCAGTTGCTATGGTTATGTCATCTGTGGTTAGGCTACAAGTATTTTGTAAAAGATGCTCAGTAAAAACAACAGTCGTCCTATGACAATTGGGCAGGGGCGGATTATGACTTGCAAATTCCTTGGGGCCAATTATCTCCAAGGGCCCCCTCCACCCAAAAGTTGTTTTGGGGGGGTGTTCATGCCCAAAAGGGATTTCGAGCTGGGATCACCAAACTAGATCACACAACCTTAAAGCCCAGGGCGCTGGCCCCCATTGGCCCGGTCTGTAATCCGTCCCAGGAATTGGGCACATGATAGTTCAGTAGGTGGAGGATTCCTCTCCAAATATTAGGGTTACAGGTATATTCATAATTGGTACATAAAACATTTCAAAACAGTTTCAGCAAGACCCATAATCCCCTTTGTGTCTCTGGGTAGACTCTTGGGCACAGAACCGCAACAATGGGCTAGAACCTCAGACCTGGTTACTGTGTTTCTACCCCCAAGCCACAATGGGTTTCTTGGCAAATTTGCCACTCAAAATGAATGGCCGTGGCATGAAACCTACAACAGACAATAAAAGAAATGACTCACTGAGAACAAGACAAGTGCTCATAGCACAACTGGTAGCACATGGCGCTAACAATGCTAAAATCATGGGTCCAATTCCTGTACTTTGGATAAATGCATCAATGTAGATGAGCTTTAGTTGCAGGATTTGTTTCTTATAACATTATAATTTCATAAAAATTGCCAACAACAAACAGGGGGTCAAGGTTTCCCAGTTAGCATCAACAGTTAGCCTCCACTGGTGGATAGACGGCCATCCAAAAGAAGTCTGGATGTATTCTGACCAACGTGTTAGTAGCAAATATGCCATTACAGTTGATTTTTGTGTACAAAAAAATGTCCCTGTATGCTGCAAATAGTGCTAATATAGACTGAGCAGTCACATGGCGTTTACAGCTCATGTGATTGGCTCAAAAAGAAGTCCACATGAAGGAAAGATGGCACCCCAAGCAACCGCCATTTACATGAATGGGACCGCTAATGGATAACTTTCTCCAACCAAAATATAACAAGTCAATCAACAAGGCTCGCTGCTGTCCGACAGATGGAAAATCATTCACAGGAACTCCTGGACTTTGAACCTGCAAACAAGGTAATGCAACAACATACAAGATAGTGTGTGTATATATATGATCGATTGAATTAGCTATAGAGTCTTCACCACACCGAACAATCTAGTCTCTTTCGTGTTTGTGAACTTTTAAGAAGTATCCCTCAGCAGTCCAAGTTTGCGTAGCGCATCACGTCTGGCTTCATTCGTGGCTCCTTTCCCGGAGAACTGGACCGTTATTCCCTGCGATCGAAAGGACGACTTTGGCGCAGGTTTGTGGCGTAACTCTAGGGACGGAGGACTGAGTCTCGGCCTAGTGGGACTCAGAGGACTTGAGCGCCGAGATGGTTTTGGAGCCGGAGTGGGAGGTTGTCTGGTCACAACTGGATGCGAAGGTGCTTCGGAGTGTGAGGAGGTCACTTTTATTGTAGAAACGTCTTCGTCAGTGGTCCTTCTTCCAGGGTGCGGGCTCACAGTCGAGTAGTCCTCTTCTACAGACGAGAGGGTCTTTGATTGGGCTCCATGGTTATTTAGGTGGCTGATTTGGCTAGGCAGTGAGTGGCTGTAGCTGCTATATCCATCTGGCTCATCTCTGTGTGCTACGGATGGATTCATGACTCTGGACCAACCACCAAAGCTGTTGAGATGGACCTCTTGAGCTTCTGTTTTGGGCGAGGAAATGGCTGTGGCACTTTGAGGTGGGATATACTCAGCCCAAAAGGTCATTGTGGGGTTCAAGGTGATGCTCTTACCACCATAACTGTTGAAATCACTGTGTGTGACCTCAGCACTCGTTAGCGCTGGTGAGGGTCTGGAATTGTCCTGTTTGGTAACGGTGTTGGTTTGACAGTGGTCTTTGGTGTCCATGCCATGGGTCGTAGTGGGGACATCAGCAACGATGTTCACTGTACTGGTAACGTTGTTGTTAATGGCCTTGTTTGTAGTAAAAGCAATGTTGGGGGCATTCAAACTACTGGAAGAGTTTGGAGCATGAACCCTACTTGAAGCATTACAGGTGTGTATAGGTCCATTATCACTCTTGAAAGTCGTCTGAACTGTATTTGCGTTAGTCTTAAAGCTGATGCCTTCTGCATTTGAGTCCCTAGGAGATGGGTACATGACCGATTGCGCTCGGTTCCTCATAAGCCCAAGCTTTGAGAGCGCCTCCATCCTGGACTTGTCAGGCATTAGATCTCGGAATGACACACTCCGAATGGGAAGGTTGCGGACACAGACTGGTTCTCCACCCTCTAGAGGGTGGGCGGAGCCAGGGAGGTTGGCAAGCATCTGTGCCCGGCGCTCCTGCACACTGACAGCTTCTGCGGCGATGGAATGGAGAACATGTTCCCGGCTGCCAATCATCAAGCTGATGTTGTCTGGGAGATGCATTGGCTTGGCATGAGTTGGAGGGCCGTGTTTGGCCGAGGTGTTTTGTGGTAACTCCAGACTGTGTCTTCGCTGGTTCAACATTGAAGGTAGCGGTAAGGCTCCGCCGGGACCCTGGTGCTCCGCGATGTTACTGGCGATGACTACAGGGGTGGGAACAGAACCGGGTGGGGGTCGGTGTCCACCCTCCTCGGCCACAGGAGTAGCGATGGTCAGCTCTGAGGGGGAATTCTCCATTGGGTTTTGCTTGGCCTTCACCTCAAAAGGGGTCTCTGGGGCTCCAACCAGCTCTTGGAAATCTGAGAAACCAAACACGTTCACAGTAACTATTAATGGACTTCCACCAATTCACCCTGAATTAAGGTTTTGGGTATTGTTCCAGTTGGGTCATTCTGTGTCAACATAACCAGAGGTCTCATTCTCAGAATTTAGTTTTTGATCATTTTCTTTGTCGGGTGAAAGAAATGATAAATGATTGTTAATCATCAATAACCAAAATATTAAATGCCCATGGATCAATATTTATGGAGAAATCCATCATTAAAATGATTGAAGTTTTGCTCCAAAATCATATACAAAATACGGGATTATTAATATTGATCCATGGCATTCATTGGTTTTTATCGTTAGTTATGTTATAATCTTTCTTTAGAAAAAGTATTTACAATATCAAATATTTCAGGCGGGAAAGTTTCTGAAATTTGGTTGATTTGACATGGAATAGCCCAGGTTCAATACAACATTAGCTCTTGATCAACACCATCTATGACATGCTGTTTATCACCACGGGACATTAACTTTTCCCCAGTTTATTACAAGTTTATTTACAGTAATGCACTATACTGTACTTTTAGAACAGTGTGTATTTTAACATTTGTTCTGGTGCCATGCATCGCCCCATAGACTTCCCTTGTAAGTGCATTACAAGCGAACATTATTTCCTATGGTAACTGACAGCATGTCACAGATCTATACTCATGATGATCCCATTGTTGTATGTTGTTTCACAGACAGTTTTGGACATTTTGGTCTTTCGCCATTTCAAGTATACAGGAGCTGTACTTGAGCAAACTAGCTTCAAATTGACTTTTCTCATGCTTGGGACAAATCCGTTGCATTTCAACCATGTTGAGTTTTTGTTATTTTTAAATGATAGTCCGTGATCAGCATTTGCGCTATTCTGGGGTACCTGGGATGGCGGGCAGCGTGTCTGTATGCTTGCTGGGCTCAGGTGTGGGATGCACCAGGTCAATGATGTCATGATCTCCAGGGCTGGGAAGTCGGACTGTAATGGGCACTGGATGCACCTCTCTGGATATTCTCGCCCCGTCATCTTCCAGCTCCTCCTCTAGCATGCCAATGGTTTCCTCGAAGAACAAAATACACTCCCGTTCCTCCATACTGAGGAACTGTAGATCATCTTGTACCTAGAAAGCAAGAGACAGAGGCTCAGTTTAAACCCTTTAGAAGCATTTTGGGTGATCTGTATTTTGAAATGGGATATCAGTAGGATAGTTTACCCAAAAATGATGTCAGTTACATGGTAAGTGAAGGCTAACATTCTACCTAAAATCTCATTTTGTGTTGCAAAGATGAAAGAAATTCAACAGTTGTTAATACCAGGTGTAGACGGTGCCAGAGAGGGATTTTGAGAGGTTTCTGTTTTTAAATCTGTGCATTAGGGCAAGGGGCTGGGAATGTTTCTGTGAGATCATCTCATGGATGGTGTTGAGGGCGGAGGTGGAGCCTCTCCCTGTTCAAACATGAGAACACAGCGTCTACTCATCTAGAAGGCAGCCTTCTCTCTCAGGTGTGCGTGCATGTGAACAGTGGGCTACTTGTTCATCGTCCCAGTGTATACGCCCTTCATCCTCAACGGCCCCAGTAAGGGATGTCCACCCAGCTCACACACACACAAACACCACATTGTGGTTGGCTGTAGTTTGAGCCAGTGGACTTTTAGAGAGGGACAAACAGACTGCTCTACTCATCATTGTGTACAGAGCAGCTGATGGGTCGTTTGAGACAGATCAAATTACAAGCTCACAATAATGCCATGATGAAATAGCAGTGTGTGTTTGTAACAGAGATGGACAGGGTCTCTGAACATTTGGTGGCACATAACAGAATTTGAAATACATTTTTACATTTGCTGAAGAGCATGTGAGAGGTTTGGCCATGCAAAAGTCGCCACCACAATTCTAGGGTGTTGTGGGTGATCGCCCGGGCATTTGCTATGCAGTTGCAATACTATTTTGGGTGGTTGCTTGTGGAGTATTTACCATTTGACGTGACATTCATTCTTTACATATACCTAGATGTACATACATTGGGATACGTCCCTGAAAATCTGGGAATTTTATTATTATTATTATTATTATTATGTAAACCTGGAAATAACCAAAGTTTTAGATTTTGAAACGATTACTCTTAATTCGATTAAAAAAATCCTCTTACAAAACCTCCGATTCAACAAATAAAAAAGGCGGAAGTGACGAAGGCCATGGATGAGGGTCCAATACATAACGACGAGAGGTGTCCACTGTGTGATTGCACTTCACTTTATATTTGAGACAATGCAGGACATGGAAAACCATAACATCACTAAAGCAAATGTGATGCTCCTGTTCTACCCGCTCTGTACGGGACTCGAGCCGGCGTCTCCAGCATGGGAGGCGGGTGCGCTAACAAGTAGGCTAAAGGCTACAGCCCTTAGCATCAGTCGCTAGTGCACCTCTTGAGGTCAGGAGAGTGAGGTTTATACACATTGCACAGCTATCTACCAGCTGACCACCATTACACTTACCACCCTAAACCTCACTCCCATCTGGGTCACGGCACCATTGTGACAGTCCTGTTCTACCCGCTCTGTACGGGACTCGAACCGGCGTCTACAGCAAGGGAGGCGGGTGCGCTAACAAGGAGGCTGAAGGCTACAGCCCCTAGCGTCAGTCGCTGGTGCCCCTCTTGAGGTCAGGAGAGTGAGGTTTATATACATTGCACAGCTATCTATCAGCTGACTCCTGGTACACTCACCCCGCCTAAACCTCACTCCCATCCGGGTCACGGCACCACTGTAACACTCCTGTTCTACCCGCTCCATACAGGACTCGAACTGGCGTCTCCAGCATGGGAGGCGGGTGCACTAACAAGGAGGCTAAAGGCTACAGTCCTAAGCGTCATTCACTAGTGCCCCCTTGAGGTCAGGAGAGTGAGGTTTATACATATTGCACAGCTATCTATCAGCTGGTCACCGCCTTTTCATTAAAAATTCACGCTCCGTCTTGAGGACCTAAAGTGCTCCCCTCTGTCTTATAGTTTTTGTCAACATAAACAAAATACAAACAAAAATAGCTAACTTACACCAACTGACTTTGAGATGGTGGACAAAAGTTATTCAAATATTAATATTAGAAAGAATTGTTTGCATTGATTAGACATTACGAAAAGTGGCTTTACATGCGTTTCCATATTCGAACATAAGCCTATGGCTATGAATTCTTGCGTTCTGCGTGTAGGCTGTAGGGGTCGGACGGACGCTTTTGAAACGTCTCGCTGTGGTTGCGTCACATTCCACAGGAACGAATGTTTTGTTAAAATGACTGTCATTGCAGAATGAACTTCCTGATGTTGTATAAAAGACATGTGAGAGGGTTAATGTTCTACATGCTGCTCGACTGCATTCTTGTGTTTACTACAGAATCCCGGAGTTCAGTGTGACACACACACACACACACACACACACAGCTCACAGTGGCCACACCTGTCTGAATGCAGCCGAATACAATAACTGTCCTGTCATAGTCTGAGCTGAACGGCTGGTTCATTACTTACAGTATGAGTATTCTGATAGTTGTTCAGCCTATAGTGAAGTGTCCCACTGTTGTGCACGTGAACATCCATGACTACAGCATCAAGGGCACGACGTCCTGTGAAAGGGTCTAGCAGTAAAGGTCAGGGGTCATGTGCAATGATCCAAACTGTGACCGGTCTCACCTGGAAAACAGAGTAAATAATTTTGAAACAGATTCTATGTACAGAACTGCTCAGATCACTGTGGAATATTCTTCCTCTCAACACCCCAAAACACACTCCCTCATTACACCTATTATGAGTAATAACTAAAAATAACCATTAGAAAACGTTCTGTAAATGTTCTCGAAGGTTGTCCCATAAAACCTCCCAGCAACATTCAGGGAACGTTAGTTCATGTTATAAAATAAAACCTAAAAATAACCATTAGAAAACGTTCTGTAGATGTTCTGAAAGGTTGTCGCATAAAACCTCCCAGCAACGTTCAGGGAACGTTAGTTCATGTATTAGTTTAAACCGAAATAGAATGTTCCTAGAACGTTGGGAGTTGGTTCCCCAAAACAATAACCAAACGGGAAACATATGCTAACGTTAAAGGAACGATCAGTGTTTAAAAAGCATTTAGATCAATTTAATATTATTTGGTCACATAATTCTCAAACTTCCCTTAGTGTTGTTTATCTTTAATGACTTTACTGATGTCACAGTTTTAAGGGTTAATAGCAGTAAAGGATGAGTAGGTGTGTCCAAACGTTTAACAATATTTAAGAAAGTGACAAAGTAATAATTTACAGCTCAAACACGGTTTATTAGTTCATGCACAGATTATAAAGAATAAAGTACAAGAAAAACTCACCCGAACATTCCGCAACAGCTCGCGAGATGAAATGATGCGAATAACCGGAGTGTCCCTCAGTTCAGAGAGACTCCTCCTCCTCCTCCTCCTCCTCCTCCCCTCCAGCGCGAGGATGAAGCTCGGGTTTCATCATCATCATCATCATCATCATCAGCACTACAGTATGTGACTCTTCAGTCCGCCAGAGAAAAAGGAGGTTCCATCTTTTGTAATAAATGAGCTATAAACGAATAATAGCTTAATAAATCAAGCGGTGTTGTTTATAACTAAGAATAGCGGATCAGAAGAGTATTAGCACGTTATAAACGGTCAGTAATGATCCAGCGCTCACCTGCACGGGACAGGTGTTCCCCCAGAATGAGGACTCTAGCTCCCTCTTGTGTCTTTCTGTCGTAATGATGTTTGGAGGAAATACTGAAATGCATCTTATGAAACCTGTCACATTATGTTCATTACAGCTGCACCCCTAATGCTCATTACATAATCCTAATAAACATATTCTCAATATTGTAAAGCCAAAATAATTGATGACGACTGTAATTAAATTGAA